>NC_134484.1:135449112-135576612 GCF_040206685.1 Ascaphus truei | reverse complement strand
TAATTTTTTTTTTAAACGGGAGCCACATGAAAACCACGTTATAACCGATTCGCGATATAACGGGTCGCGCTATAATGGGGTTTACCTGTATATATTATTTTTTTATTTTTGTAGGACAACTAGATATAAATTTAGATAGATAGATAGATAGATAGATAGATAGATAGATAGATAGATAGATAGATAGATAGATAGATAGATATAGAGAGAGAGACACATATATACAGATATAAATGTAGGTATGCTTATATTGGGAAGATGAGTCGGGGGAGAATCGGGTTAGTATGTCTTTATCTTTGAACTTCATGCAGCTGTACACTGTAGCCTCCTCCCCCACGAACACACACAAGGCTAGCTCAAGGATTTGAAATTCCACAGAGTCATTAATTTTCTGAATCTTGACATTGTGTTCTTAATCCGTCCATAGCCGAGCTACAAAGCCTCACTGCGCCTGCGTGTAATCCTTTTTGAGATGGGAGCTAACTGCTTACTGTGTATGATTCACCCAACCCACATCTCCACAGAGTCGTTCATTTTCTGAATCTTCACATTGTGTTCTTAATCCGTCCATAGCCGAGCTACAAAGCCTCGCTGCGCCAGCGTGTAATTCTCTTTGAGATGGGAACTTTGAGGCTTTGTTTACGGCAACGCTTTGGAAAATCCCTTCACGAATTTGATTTGCACAGAGCATCACCTCTCTATGCGCCTGTGTGGGTGGGAGCTAGTTTATTCCTGCTCATGCGCCTGTAACTTCACCCACCACTGCTTGTTTGAGTGCCCCCCAAAAAAATGTTTATTATGATTTTTTAACTGTTATTTTATCCACAAGCCTGCAAAAACAATCTTGATATTATGATATTCAATCTGTGCGTTTGCCTGCACATGGTTGATTTCTGTGCTTTTTATGTACTGTATTTGGGGGTGTAGGGATCAAATTACAGTATTATGATGAACTGCCTTTTGAAATTACTGTACTGTACTCCACTCTATGTAATTTCTTTGAACTGCTGCACAACTAATCCTTCATACCTCCCCCACGCACACACAAACTTTTATCGACAGACACCTCCACAGAGTCATTAATTTTCTGAATTTAGTCATTGTGTTTTGAATCCGTCCCTAGCCGAGCGTCAATCACCTCACTGCGCCTGCGTGTACTCTAATCCTCTTTGAGATGGGAGCTTGCTGCTTACTGCGCATGAGTCACCCCCCCCCCCCCAACCCTTTGAGGCTTTGTTTATGGTAACGCTTTGGAAAATCCCTTCTCGAATTTGAAATGTAAATCTGATTTGCACAGCATTGTGAGAATTGAGAGTTAAAAAAACCATTAACTGATTCATGTTGTTTTGTCATTATTCTTATTCATTGGTGTACTGTGGGTG
The DNA here is from genome assembly GCF_040206685.1 of Ascaphus truei. Taxonomy (NCBI): domain Eukaryota; kingdom Metazoa; phylum Chordata; class Amphibia; order Anura; family Ascaphidae; genus Ascaphus; species Ascaphus truei. The sequence continues at coordinate 135,575,230 of NC_134484.1, read as the reverse complement.
TGTGTGGGGGGGGTGTTGTCAATGATTATGATTAGCAGGAATGTAAATAAATATTTATTTTATTTTATCAGGAACCAAAAAATACAAATAATACATAATGCAGTCTTTATTAAGTTCTTCTGGCAGATTGAAATTGGATAAACATTTAGAAAACATTTGTAAAATATGGATAAACATGAATAATGCACATTTATAAGAATATTATTTAATAATATATACTGTAATGTATAATATATATATATATATATATACATATATATATATATATAGTAATATTATTTTTTCCGTCTTTATCTTGTTCCTCATTCTGTGTACAGTACATTAGTTTATTGAGAGAGGAGAGGTTTTGTGTACATCATTACTGCTGTTTATATACTGTACATTTGACTGTACAAACAGATTAGACTGGACACAACACCCCACCTCCCCCCATTCCACCCTTTTTTCCTGAAACGACAAGAAAACAAAAAATTAGTGCAGTTATGTGCGTACTGTATTATGGCATTGTGTGATGTGTAGTACTACTGTACTGTAGATGGCTGGTGCTGCTTTCTCTGGAAAGAAAAAAATTGAGCATTTAATAGGCAGTTACTGTACTACTGTCAAACTAGTCTATACTGGAACTACTGTATACTCTGACTACTGTTAAATACTGTGTACTGTAACCAGATGGCTGCTGCTGCTCTCTCTGTAAAGAAAAAACTGTAACTACTGTATACTCTGACTATTGGGAACAAAAAAATCTGTGCCATACTTATCTGTATCATACTGTACTTACGATACTACAGACACTACTTTCCTGATGCTTACCCATTACGCGCGATCACAATGGGCAACACAGTCGCATTATGGTCTATATATTCATTGCAGCATTCCACGGTGAGTACATCGTTCCAAAAACTCATTATGCCTTTCGCCAACTCGTCCTTTTTGGAGGGTTTCACCACTTTCTGGATATGGTCCTTCAGCTGATGCCAGACCATTTCGATTGGATTGAAGTCTGGCGATCTGTCATTGGAAAAAAAGGACAATTAGTTTAAGAGATAAAGTACACAGTAAAAACAGTGGGGAAAAAATGAGACACGGTTACCGCACTTACTCCGCTGGCATCTTCACCCAGTTGATACCGCGCTCAAGGATATGCGCTGTTGACGCGGTGTGCTTCGGATCGTTGTCCTGGTAGAGACGGTGACCATCCGGGAACTCGCGTGTGATGTATTGCACTATCTCAGGGACAATGTTGTCTTGGAAGAAAGCTTTATTCATGATTCCTATAGCAAGAAAAGAAAAGTGCTCAAAAAACTGCACAATAGTACAGTACAGTGCATACAGTGAGGCTACACTAGGAAAGTACAGTGCATAAGGCTACATTATATTTTATATATTTTTCCTTCAAAGATGACAATGCATCCTGGTCCACGCCTAGAGATGGCACCCCACACATGCAGCTTTACGGGGTGTTTTGGCCGCGGCTTCAAAGATAGGCGGCCTTTTTTGTGGAATGCAAAGGTTGCAAATCTCTCCAGCGACACAGTAGACTCGTCAGTGAAGATGCAATCCTGGAAAGTTTCTCCACTGTCGATCCATGCCTCGGCCTGGACCACTCTTTTTACTTTGTTTAAGTCCTGTATCATGGGGTACGCTCTGTAATGACAAGGAATAAATAATTTTAGCGGTACAGTACAGTTTCCTAAACAACACTTTTACCTCCTGTACTGTCCAGTACCAACATCAAACGTCCATATTTCCATGAAATGCTGTGTCTCATCTTCTTTATGCTGGTCTCGGATACAGTGAGATTGTGATATTCCTGCAGAGTGTATTTGACCCTTAATGCACTCTTCTCATCATTCTCCTCACTTATTTTGTCCACCAGAAGAGTTGTCTCCCTACAATGTAAAGAAAAACAATCCGGTAAGTAAAAATATTAGAGATAGTAGATCAACAGGATACAATATATTGTTCTATTAATATGCAGCAATATAAAATATATATATATACAGTACTGTTGTAATATAAATATACAAAATATACAAAATATATATACTGCTGTAATATAAATATAAATATACAAAATATATACAGTATACTGTTGTAATATAAATATACAAAATATATATACTGTTGTAATATAAATATAAATATACAAAATATATATACTGTTGTAATATAAATATAAATATACAAAATATATATACTGTTGTAATATACAAATATACAAAATATATATACTGTTGCAATATAAAATTAAATAGAAAAAATATATATACTGTTGTAATATAAATATAAATAGAAAAAATATATAAACTGTTGTAATATAAATATACAGAAATAACAAAAATATTAGATACAGTACTGTAGATCTACAGTAAATTATTTGATATAAAAAAAAATTTAAGTTGTATAAATATACTTACGCGTTTGTTACCCTTGGTGCCCTTTTGCATTCTCTGTTTTTTCTGTGTGCATGATAGCTCACGGTGGTTGCTGGCACAACGAGGCCAGAAGTAGCTAACCAGCGTTGGATAGCAGCAATTCGGTGTCCGCTCGTGCACATCTCCTTTATTCGCATGCTGAGATCCTTGGAAATCTTTTTAACAGGCATTGCTGCGAGTAGAAAGAAATACAAACACAAGAATGTATATTCGATGTTTAGTCAATGTGTATTCAATGTGCAGTGAATCCACAAAATGGATGGTGTATTTATACGGTAATTACTCACATTAGAGTAAGCCCACTTTCAACACTTGTACCTCACCGCCATGCATAAAAGGTTACCCACTTTGCATAGCCCACCACTCGATGATCTTTATCTGAACTTGCCCTTGTCCAGATACTGCATTATGCCACCTGCTTCCATGGATCAACCCCGATTCTACGGACGCAGGAACCCACTCGCCTCTGTCGTGCCTGTCATGCAGAAAAAGTGAAAGGTGGTTGCCATTTCCACGCCAAGGCAAAAGCGACAGGCTAAGGCCAATAAAGAAAACCTTCTGCTGACAACAAAGGCTAAGGGTTTTCATAGACGTCAGCCTTATTATGTCAAGAAGAAATACGGTGATGTACTCTCGACGCAAAACGAATGGGAGCCAACCCATCGAACCCGCAGACCACTTCCTCACATATGCTTCGACGGCTCTGCCACCGCTGTCCCGGAAATCTTCAGCCCATCTTCTCCACCCCTCGACCTCGATGCTGCCGCCGCCCTCCCGGAAACCCACAGGCCATCTTCTCCAGTTCTATCCGACGACGCTGATGCCTCTGATATCCACGGGTTACTTTCTCCTTTGATCTTAGACGACTCTGCTTCTCGGCCAGGAATCCAAAGGTCACTTTCTCCATCCCTCTTCGACGACGCTGCCACTTCTCCTCTACCGGATATCCACAGGTCACCTCCACCCTTCTTCGATGTCGCTGCCGCTTCTCTCCATGGAACCCTCATCTCATCCTCCGTTGCACCCATCCACCCAGATGTCCACACGCCATGCACAAGAAGCAGCTCGTTAGACCGGATGCTGAATGGGATAAGTGTGGATATCCCTGGGAACTCTATTGTGCTGGCAAAGATAGATCTGCTTCTGGAGACCTTGCTAAATGTGGAGCAACGGATGCTACATATGGATCAACGGATGCTAGATATGGATCAACGGATGCAACATATGGATCAACGGATGGATCGACGGATGGAGAAGATTGAGGCTGACATAGCGGGTATACATCATTTGCTTGGTGTTCATGCCCCTGTTTCCCCAATGCCAGAGCAGGAGGGTGGCATGGATGTGCTGAATGGGAGCATCGACCCCCTTCTATCACCAAGCGCACCCCCTCCACCAGAAGATGTAGTGTACATGTATGCCGTTGAGGAGGACATGACAACCCCATCAAGACCACGCCAGGAGACAACACGTCAACCAAGACCGGAGGAAAGCTTCCTCCCAGACAACCTACCATCGCCAGTCGCCTCAAGCACACCCGCTCCCAGAAGACCTAGATTCGCTCGCATCGATACGGTGCCTGACATCACCCTGTGCGATCTGCCACCGGCGCTCAGGGAGAAGTATAGGGTGATGAGTGCTGGTGCACCCCACAAGTATGCCTTGTTACTTTTTAAGCACCATGTGCCCTACTCTTTGTACTGCGACTGGGCCTTTAGAGTGAACTACGAAGGAAATCGCGTAAAAAAAGGCGCTTCCTGCCAATTTAAGAAAGATCATTCTGGGGGAATTGCGGCGCTTTTATACAATTACAGATCCTGTAATGAAAGTCGTTCAAGACTGCATTAATGGCGTTTTGCGCCATGCAAGGAATCGGCCATGGACGGACAATCTGGTGCACTTTCTGGTTTAATCACTGGTACTGTAAGACCATAATGTTGTGCTGAACTGTACTGTACATGTTTTGACCTGGTGTACTTAAATAAAGGAGATGTTGTTGTGTGTTTTTCAACTTGTATTTATACAGAAAGGTTTTAACTTGCTGTACACACACACAATACCTGCAGTCCCTGAGGGCCGCAAACAGACCCGGTTTTCAAGGTTGTCCTGAAAACTGGGCCTGTTTGCTGCCCTCGAGGACTGTAGTGGTGCAGGCCTGACTGACTGTTTTGCACACCATCCCACTGTACTGTATATGTTTCTTTAAAAAAGGAGATGTTGCGTTTTGTATAATGTATTTTATGAATAAAGATTTTTTTTAATCACAGGTTAGGTAAGGAGATGTTGTTGTGTGTTTTTTAACTTGTATTTATACAGAAATGTTTTAACTTGCTGTACACACACACAGGACCTGCACAATTCCAGTCCCTGAGGGCCACAAACAGGCACGGTTTTCATAGGTTACCCTAAAAACCGGGCCTGTTTGCTGCCCTCGAGGACTGTACTGGTGCAGACGGTTTTGCACACCATCCGACAGTATATGTTTTGACTTGCCGTTCTTTAATAAAAGAGATGTTGCGTTTTGTATATTTTATGAATAAAGAATTTTTTTTTAAAACATGTGACTGTAAACCATACTGACTGACTGTAAATGTTTTTACTTTCTCTGCATAAATGTTTTCACTACTGTAGCAGTAAACCATACACCTGTTGATGTTTTGAATTGCTGTGCACTTAAAATGTTTCTACATTGTACAGTATTTGTAAATAAATGTTTTTGTACTTACTCCATCAATAAAAGAACATGTTGATTTGTTTAACATTGTTCCATTGTCTCCTTCGCTACTGTAACAAAATACAGTGTTTCTAGAATGTACACTACTGTCCAGGCATACTGTGCTGTATACTGTAGGCATGCTCAGTACAAGAGTATTAAAAAAAATAGAAGACACATACTGTACTGTATGTACTGGCACTGTATAGAAGACACATACTGTATGTACAGTACTGTAATAAATGTAGAATAAATGCATAGTTTTTATTTTTTCGGGTTTATTACACAGTATACTGTATATAAAAAAGTATTGTATACTGTACGGCCGGAAAACATCAGCATACTGTTTCAGGTACAGTATTCTATCCGCATCAATAACAACGGCCACTAAACTGTAGACTCCGGTACGTGGGTTTTTAAATCCGATTCAGCAATGTGCAGGCATTGTTACACAAAGCGATATTATCCATCGAAATCCCTCCATTAGCCGTTTTCTTTTCTGAGGAAAAACAAAAAGAAAAGTTTTACTGTAATGGTCAGCCCCCTAAAGAAGTTCCCAGCCTGTCCCAGCAATAATTTTCTCGGGGGGCGTCTCCTGTTCACATGCGCATGCGCCTACCGTCGATGTAATGACACGCATATGCGTTTCAAGAAGGTTCCAATGCGCATGCGCCTAGCGTTCCACCAATTGTTCAGTATCTGCAGCACAGTACTGGAGAAGCCGCTCAGCCAATAATATTGCTTACAGGAGAATCGCTTGACTTTTGAATTGCGCCGATATTGATACTGTATTGTCAAAATAAAAAAAACACAGAAAATAATACGGCAACAATACTCACCATAGAATTTCCCATTCAGCTGGCGCCGGCGCCGGGCCACTGCCAGTCCAGTGTTCTTGATCATCCACGTTGATAGTTTGCAGCGGGACTAGTACACCTGTAGTGAGCTGATGAGGCTGGAAATTGCTTAGGTACATGCAAGCTTGATCGAAACTGCATGCGAAATCCGGCTCAGGCTTCCTGGACAGACAGCAAGGGTTGTCACTGATGGTGGGACCGTTATTGGAAGCCGGTGCTGGTGCTGGTGCATAGCTTGGCAGCGACTGTCGTTTCTTAGTTGGTTTTAACACGACCTTTCGCCTTTTGCCGTCTGCATGATCATAGATACAGGGAAAAGCTGGTGATACACACCAATACCCTCCAACAAATTGTGGCTCAATACAATAAAAACAGGGATCGCTATATAACCTTTTCCTTATTGCATGGCAATGGCTCTCTGGAGAATACTGTAACAGAAACTGGTCTTTGTCTTTATTTAATATGAAAAGCCTAAATTGATACATTTTTGCAACCTCTTCCTTCAGTCTCAAGGCCAATTTACAATAGCACACTGTGGTATCTTTTATAAACAAAACACATGCAAGTCGACACATTACTGAAGCGCATGCGCATTACAATTCATGAATATCTGCAGTCTGGCGGACACGCGAAGAATTGCAACCTATTAAATCCGAACCATTCTCAATAAACGCATCAACCGTGCGTCAACCGCACATGACCCGCGCACGACCCGTGGCTGAGAACGCAAAATGAATGCGGCATGCTCCCGGTGAAGTGCGTCGCATTCCAGGAAAAAGCCAGGGAAAAAACGGCGATGTGTTAGAATAAAATGAGCCGCAGCAGTATATTCTTTAAAATGTAGTTTAAATCATTGAAACGTTCGGGATATCATATAGTTCCATTCTCACTGCCTCTCTCTCTCTCTTTGGATGCCCTTATCTCACCCAAGATCTCTGCACTTCCGACTCAGGTCCCCGGATGTTGCCTCTTTCTGTTCCCTGGATTTCCTAATGTGTTTCACCGCTTCCTCTGGAGTTAGCTTACGTTAGTCCTTTTTGCAGGTGAACATCCGGGGGCCTGAATTAGAAGTGTATAGATCCTGGGTGAGACGCCAGCATCCAAGAGAGATGGAGAGGTGGTGAGAACAGCACTATCCGATATCCCAGGAATTTCAATGATTTTAATAGCATATTTTAAAGAATATACACCATGGGCCTCATTCAGAAAGCCTCGATAAGGCCCTTATCGAGCACTTATCGACCAAAATGGCTACTCATATTCAGAAAGCCTCGATAAGTGCTCGATAACGGCCTGTATCGACACAAAATTTTATCACCAACAGAAATTCGCCAAATGAGCTGAGATCAGCCGCTTATCGACCATTTTCTTAAGGATCATAAACTCGCGGGATTCAGATACCTGCAATTCGGCTGTCGTGGCCTATCGCAGCCCTAAAAGGCGTTCTTCTCCCCAAATCCAATTCACCTCAAACTTTTGGTAAATTGGTGGGGAGATAGCCTCGATGAGCTGCGATGTGTCGGGACTTAGAAAAAATCAGGCCCTTTTCCTGCCTCGGATTGATGCCGGGGGTCTCCGAAGCTGATAGCCATTAATAGCAGCTCCAGACCCCCGGCATGCATCCGAGGCAGGAAAAATGCATGTACAGCAACTTCATTACCTTAGCGGCTAACCGATAAGGCAATGAAGGGGTTAAACACACGTGCCAGGCTTACTGTAAAGACATACAATACAATACAATACTGTGGCTAGCGAGGGTGGGTAAAGGAGGAATTCGGCCCTTAGTGGCTATATAGGCCTTGCGGGGGTGGTTGCTGGGGGACTTAACTCCTTCATTATCTTAGCGGTTAATACCGCTAAGGTAATAAAGGGGTTAACCCAACCGCTACCCCCCCGCAAGGTCTAAACACCCATCCTTAGGGCTAATACCCCCTTCACCCATCCGTGAGGCCTAAGCACCCACCCCGGACTGACTATACCCACCCTATACCCATTGAGTAGTATAGTGGTACATCATACCCATATAATAATAATATGGGCATGATAAGCCTCTATAGCACTCAATGGATACCCTAATGACAATAAATTAATACACAAGACACACAATAATAAAACATAAGTAAACTCCAAAAAAACACACTTCACTAAATATAAACAGTAGCCAGCTAATCCAATCAATACAAGCAGTAACAACATCAACAATGAATTAATGAAACCATTACCCAATCAAACCAATTAATTCCTAAACCAACTCAAAATGAATAGTAACACTAACCAATCCAAACAATGAATTACTACAACATTAATGAATGTAACCATTAAAAGACAAAGAAATAAATAATACATCCAGGGAGTGAACGATGCCACGATATGGCTATAATTTAAAGGAAGTGAGTTCTCCTATGAGGGGTGCCAGGGAGTGGTATGAGAAGGACGGTCCGGACGTAGGGATCCCCCAGGTAGCAATAATTTGGCAGAGGCAGTGCAACCTCAGTCGAGAGGGTGGTGCGGTATCACGGCGATGGCAATTCGCTACTGGCGTCGGTTGGAAGGACATAGGATGAAGATTCTTCGCATATCCCCCTCCCCCTTCCCTCTCCCAATCCCTCCCCTCCCCCACTCTCCGTTGTAGTCATGTCTGAATGTTTGTGATGTCTTGTCGTATCCCCATCACGTCGTCTGTTTAGTGTTGTATGTCCCACAGATGGAGTTTATTTGTGTGCGTACTGCAAAAGTTGACATTATGTTTATTTCTTCAATGTATGTATACAAAAACCAATAAAAAAGAATGTTTAAAAAAAAAAAAAAAAAAGACAAAGAAATAAATTAAAACAATCTCTGAAGTAACCATAAAACACATTAGCTAACATCATATAACATTAAGTACAAGCGAACATCAATCGCAAACCTTTTATTACATTAAGCATGAACAAACAAACAATCACATCCACATAATAAACTGCAATGAAAAAAAGCAAATGAAATAACAAGCGAGAAATGCCCCCCAAATATTGTCATAATAATGTATTAATCTGTTCCCTGAAGAGGTACCGATTAATATATTATCAGTCAATGTGCCTTCCCCAAAAAATAAAAAAACATCCAAAGAATAAACCTGTAAAAAGAGACATTTACAAACATTGAATATATTACTTACCATTAGAAGCGGTGGCCCTCCGACTCCCGGGGTAACAGGAAGCTCACGTACCTTGAAGCCCTCCAAAAGCATCCGATGCCATCCGCCATGAAGATCCGGATCAGGTACCCAAATCTTCTTTTTTCTTTCTTTAATCACCTTCTTCTATCTTCATCTGTAACCATTTCTTGTTCTTCTTTATCTTCTTTATTCATCTGTCAATCCAAAATACCCCATGTTAAATCCCAACCGATGTTGTCTCGTCGGCTTCTTGGGCTCAAATGAGGCTTCATGGCCTTAAATAGGGCTTGTGACGTCACATTTAGCCTCAAAATGTGAGTGCTGGAAGTGTGTGCAGTGTGCTGTGTGCTGTGAGCAGTGTGCAGTGAGAGTGTGTGCAGTGTGCAGTGAGAGTGTGTGCAGTGAGAGTGTGTGCAGTGAGAGTGTGTGCAGTGAGAGTGTGCAGTGTGCTGTGAGCAGTGTGCAGTGAGAGTGTGTGCAGTGTGCAGTGAGAGTGTGTGCAGTGAGAGTGTGTGTAGTGAGAGTGTGTGCAGTGAGAGTGTGTGCTGGGAGTGTGTGCAGTGTGCTGTGAGCAGTGTGTAGTGAGAGTGTGTGCAGTGAGATTGTGTGCAGTGAGAGTGTGTGCAGTGAGAGTGTGTGCAGTGAGAGTGTGCAGTGTGTGCAGTGTGTGCAGTGTGTGCAGTGTGTGCAGTGTGTGCAGTGTGCAAAAAAAAATTAATTTAAAAAAAATGTATTTATTTATTTATTTTTTAAACGGGAGCCACGTGAAAACCGCGTTATAACCGATTTCGCGTTATAATGAGTTGCGATATTACGGGTTTCACCTGTAGTTATTTGGCCCATTACTGTACTGTATCGGTTTGGGCGGAGGGGGGGGGCGTGTATTGATGTTTATTAAAATATTTATTGATATACATTTCTTTAATAGTGTGTAGGGGGTCTCCGGAGCTGAACCACGTTGGTTTCAGGTCCAGGGACCCCCTGCTTCCCGAGATACAGGCCCCTTTATGGAGTGCCGGTATCCCTCTGCATTGAAATGTCCCGCGTCATGTGACCGGGACATTTCCTTGCATAGGAGATACCGGCACCCCATAAAGGTGCCTGTATCTCGGGAAGCAGGGGGTCCCCGGACATAAAACCAACGTGGTTCAGCTCCGGAGACCCCCCGCACTATTAAAGAAATGTATATTTAAATAAATAATTTCTCTCTCAGAGCCGCTCTCTCTGCTGCAGAAATGAATCGCCGGTCCAGGCCTTTTCAGAGGCTCGATGCTCTCGCTGGCAGCAACTCGCCCGTTTTGGGAATTTTGCTATCACTGGTAATCGAGCCTTTCTGAATACCGTGATATTATAACAAATAAACAGAAGACACCCTGTGGGCAGCACTCGTTGTAAGCAAATATGAATTGGTGATAGATTTAAAATTAAAATGCTTTAATCATATAATTTAAAATAAATGTCAAAATTGTTGAAAGAATGGACAACTGACTGTGGTGACAAAATACAAAAAACAGACAAAAATATATAAAATACTATAACTGAGATCTAGGGGGAGAGGTGGAGTACCCACCTAACTGCTAATTATCAGAGATCAGCAATCAAGGACTGAATAGTCAACCCCCTAGTTCAGCAATGACAAGGTTAAAAAGCCTGTAAAGTAAATACAGGTGACGGAGAACTACCCATGCAAAGGTATATACCAATGTGCTATGCACAATAGAGTGAAAGCTCACTGATGGTAGTTTGATAGTCCACAATGAAGATAGTGAGGAGTACCCTCAATATAGGGTTAAAGCAAGCCTAGCTATAGAAAGATCGATATGGTAGGCGATGTGTTATATAATAGTGTGCACAAGAGCTCACAAAGTGTGGTGCTTAGCTCTGGGGCACGGATCTAGTCCGTATCCAGTTATAGCCCCCTAGTATAAATGTGCCACTTAAACATGCTTAATAATACCTCACAAAATACATTGGTCAGTCAGTGACTATCAGTAGCTAGGTGCACAGGAGCTTACAAAATGTATTTTACAGCTCTGGGGCACGAATCTAGTCCGTATCCAGTTATGGCCCCCTAATACAAATGTGTCACTGTAGCAGATAAATAAACAGACTGTGAAAACATAGTGAGCAAACACATGAATGAGCCGAGGGGAGAGGGAATACATGCAATGCAAAAGTAGTCAGCAGCAATTGCAATTACACGTGCTGGGTAAGGTGAGGTAATTAAATATGTACCGCATCTCTGTGGGTTTGGTTAAGCAGTTAGGTGGGTACTCCACCTCTCCCCCTAGATCTCAGTTATAGTATTTTATATATTTTTGTCTGTTTTTTGTATTTTGTCACCACAGTCAGTTGTCCATTCTTTCAACAATTTTGACATTTATTTTAAATTATACGATTAAAGCATTTTAATTTTAAATCTATCACCAATTCATATTTGCTTACAACGAGTGCTGCCCACAGGGTGTCTTCTGTTTATTTGTTATAATTCTGCTCCTTCTCCTTATTGCACCGTTGTCAATTCTTTTTTATTAGAGGCTGATGCGAGGGTTTCTACCCCTTTCCCCTTTCCCATTGTTGTATTACTACATAGTGTGAACTTGTGTTCACTACTACTCTCAGCTCGCCATTTAAGATTATACTGATACCATGTCTGGTTTTTTATCCACTCAACTTGACTTTGCAGTCTGGCAGCAAGAGGCCACAACTCTGTTTTCAGGTGATAATATTGATGTCCCAGCTCCTGGTGATGACCTTATTTCATTCTTTACAAAATTAGAACTGCTATTCAAACAACGCGCGAGACTGTGGTGGGAGGTCACCAGTCTCGAGAATTATCTAAGAACAGAACGGATACCACGCGGTTTGAGAGCTAACATCGCTCCCTCTCATATGTTCCAGGATGAGGGGTTCACTAAGAGCTGGGACAACATTCTGAGTAAATGCTCAGTTTCACTTATGAAATTACTAATTGAATATCAGAATGAGAAACTGATCACCGTAAAAGCAGATACACTGGCGACACACTTTATTCGAGCTCGGCTAGTCCCACGAATTCGGGTATACCCGGGTGTATTGAGGTTTGTGACTGTTTTCTGCCCGAGTGCATTGAGGTATTTTCCAGGCAGGGATTGAATCATTTTATTCCTGCTGGCTGCAATACTGCACAGTATATATATATATACTGCATTATAATTCATGAATTTATGCCATCTGGTAGACACGCGAAGCATTGCAGCCTATTAAATCCTAATCATTATCATTTAAAAGATCAGCCGCCCGTCAGCCAGGCATGAACCCAGGCTGGGAAGGCAAACGCAACGGGGCTTGTCAGAGGTGAGGAGCGGCGCATTCCAGGTATCTGCCAGGTACATACTGGGTATTTGCTCGAATAAAGTGTGTCGGTGCAGTATAAGGACACATTTGGATAATATTGACCAATGGAGAGATAAGACTGATTTCATTGAATCAGAAAACAAACTACAGACTAATATTGACAAATTTATAAAAGAGCTGAAAGAACGTAAAGCTAAAAAATTCCAAAGGGACACAAAAGATTATGAGGGGGGTAAAATATACAGAGACCATTTTGCAGAAAAAAGATCTAGACCCAACCATAACTATTCATCAACTGACTGGGATACCTCAAATGATGAGGCAGAAAATAGTGATAGACCAGCTAACAGACCAGATTCAGATAGGATGCATTTTTTGGAGCAGGGCCCAAGTTATCCCCTGTTTTACGAAAAGGGAAAACAAGGAGAGGGCAAAAAGGATGGTCTAAGAGACAGAAGTGTTTGGGGTTACAGGGGCAGACAGAGAAGACGATACAGGAGACAGAGGTAAATTCCACTATTACTAACACATCGCATATCAACCAAGTAATCAATCTGTCTGACAAAATCTTGACATCAGATCAGATCCTAGCATTAAATAAAGGCCTGTCATTCTCTCCGTCTGAGAATTTTAAGATCTTTGATTGGGTTAAAGACACCAACTTGTTCGGGAGGAAACTCCTCCTACACAAATTCTTTAAACGACGCGAAACATTTCAACTTAAGAATGAAGGCCTACTCTATCTTGATCAGTTACATATTGACAATATGCGGGACCTTACAGCACTCCTGGAAGAATCTAATAGAACTTAAGGAGAAGGCCCGTTCTCTGATCTCAAACCTAGGTCAAAATTTACCCCTCCATTAGTGACCAGCCCAAATGTGGAGGTATTTATGAGACTTGTAATAAGTGATCTGGAGGATTTGCAACCGCATAATAAATCTGATAACCTTTCTGTATCCGAACGACAAGGTCTTAAAGACTTACAAAATGATACCACAATCACTGTGAAACCCTCGGACAAAGGGGGTAACACAGTGATTATGAATACTGTTGATTATGTGAAAGAATGCACATGCCTCCTCTCAGACTCCACTTGTTATAAGAGACTCAAAACGAGCCCCACAGAAACTTTTAAAAAAGATCTCAAAACCATCCTAACGATAGCTTTAGAATCTAAGGTCATATCAAAAAAAGAGTATGAACAACTCCTAACCCCCGCACCAGTCCTATCCACCTTTTATTGCTTACCGAAGATCCACAAGGGAACCCTACCCCCTCCTGGGAGACCCATTGTGTCCGGTATATCTAATCTCACGGAACAAAGTAGTAAATACGTTGACCAAATACTACGACCGTTTGTTGACAGCCTACCATCGTTCCTTAGAGACACCAAGGACGCCCTCAATCGACTAAATGACATAGTCCTCGACAAAGACACACTACTGATTAGTCTCGACGTCGAATAATTATATACCTCTATTGTACACCAAGTGGGTATAGACGCAGTATCCTACTTCCTAAAAAGTCGAAGTTGTGAATTTGTGAAGCACAATCAACTTGTACTCGACCTACTGAGATTCATATTGACACATAATTACTTCACATTCAATGGTGTCATTTACCATCAACTCAGAGGCACGGCGATGGGGACCACCTGCGCCCCCACCTATGCGAACCTGTATCTCGGTTGGTGGGAGGCGGAGGTGGTTTTCCATGAAGCCAATGAAGCCTATACGATCCAAATTCTGCTGTGGGTCCACTTCATTGATGATGTCCTGGTCCTGTGGCAGGGGACCAGGGCGTCATTTATTGAATTCATCAACATACTCAACAACAACGAGTTCAACCTTCACTTAACGTATGAAATTGATACACAGGAAGTTACTTTCCTTGACTTAAAAATTTCCAGAGGTGCTGGTGACAAAGTGGAAACTACTATCCACAGAAAAAAGACAGCCACTAACAGCCTTTTGCGTTATGAAAGCCACCATCCACGGCGACTAAAGGAGGGTATCCCTGTTGGGCAGTTTCTGCGGATTCGCAGGAACTGCTCCACTATCACAGCTTTTGAACATGAAGCACAAAAGATGAGTGAACGATTCAGGGAAAGGGGGTACAGCCAATGATGTATTAAACAAGCTTATCGGAGAGCGAAATTTACAGACAGAACCTCTTTATTGAGTACACATTGCTCCCCAGTCGCTGGCTCTAAACTTATAAGATTTGTGGGTACGTTCAACAATCAATGGTCAGAGATTAATGCCATATTAACGAAACACTGGCCAGTCCTTTTAAACGACCCAGATCTTAATGATGTCCTGCGAACTACACCAACTTTGGTCAGCAGGCGGGCACCTAATCTCAAAGACCAGTTGGTCCATAGCCATCTGAGACCATTAACAACATCAACATGGCTAACTAATAGATCAGTGGGGAACTTTAAATGCCAAGGATGCAAGGCCTGTACACATCTGTCCCTTTCTAAAAACTTCTTTAATTGGAACAATACAAAAAGTTTCAAAGTCAGGCAGTTTATTAACTGCCGGACAAAGGGAGTCATCTACCAAGTCACCTGTCAATGTACCAAAAAATATGTTGGCAAGACCATCCGTGAATTCCGCCAGCGTATTTTGGAACACCTGGGGGCTATACGGAATCATTTAGATACCCCCCTCGCCAACCACATTCATCGGGTACATGGCGGTGACATCACCAACCTTCACTTCACAGGGATTGAGAGCGTCCCCCCTAGTCCAAGAGGGGGTGATTGGAACCGTTTAATCTTACAAAAAGAATCCAAATGGATTTATGTACTGGGTACTTTGGCACCCAGAGGGATAAATGAGGGTTTCCTATTCTCTCCCTTCATATAGATTGTCAGCATCACCTTCCTGAACAACATTGACTTAAAACATCCATTTTAAATGGGTCTTGGCATTAACAGCACAACGTATTAACATCCTGTGTCTCTAGGTATACCACAATTTACATTCAGCTCTTGAACAAATGAATACCACACTCAGTTTGTTTACTCAGTCTACACTTTATTATTTCAAATGTCTCTTCTTTGATCAATTCCTCAGCACCGCGACAGCTACCGTCCTCCTGTAATAGAAGCAATTGGTTAGACTCAGCTGCCCTGCATTAGCTGGTACTTAATACACTATATATACTATGCATGTAGTTCCTCACTTCACCACCTTTGATAAAGCGCCCCAGCGAAACGTACGTCAGGTGGGAGGCGGCTACAGAACTGACGTCATCACGCATTGACGTCTCCATGCCGAGCAGAGGGTGAGAGGCACTGTATAGTGCCGACACGCGTGTTAAGGGAGTCTGGGTCTATATACCATAGACACCAGGTATGTTATAGGGTAGCTTCTGGCAGCAGGATTTTGAACAGGTAAAACTGCATATGTCAGCGCTACTCCGCGGCATCAACCCTGACGAGGGCTTAACCAAACCCACAGAGATGCGGTACATATTTAATTACCTTACCTTACCCAGCACGTGTAATTGTAATTGCTGCTGACTACTTTTGCATTGCATGTATTCCCTCTCCCCTCGGCTCATTCATGTGTTTGCTCACTATGTTTTCACAGTCTGTTTATTTATCTGCTACAGTGGCACATTTGTATTAGGGGGCCATAACTGGATACGGACTAGATCCGTGCCCCAGAGCTGTAAAATACATTTTGTAAGCTCCTGTGCACCTAGCTACTGATAGTCACTGACTGATCAATGTATTTTGTGAGGTATTATTAAGCATGTTTAAGTGGCACATTTATACTAGGGGGCTATAACTGGATACGGACTAGATCCGTGCCCCAGAGCTAAGCACCACACTTTGTGAGCTCTTGTGCACACTATTATATAACACATTGCCTACCATATCGATCTTTCTATAGCTAGGCTTGCTTTAACCCTATATTGAGGGTACTCCTCACTATCTTCATTGTGGACTATCAAACTACCATCAGTGAGCTTTCACTCTATTGTGCATAGCACATTGGTATATACCTTTGCATGGGTAGTTCTCCGTCACCTGTATTTACTTTACAGGCTTTTTAACCTTGTCATTGCTGAACTAGGGGGTTGACTATTCAGTCCTTGATTGCTGATCTCTGCTAATTAGCAGTTAGGTGGGTACTCCACCTCTCCCCCTAGATCTCAGTTATAGTATTTTATATATTTTTGTCTGTTTTTTGTATTTTGTCACCACAGTCAGTTGTCCATTCTTTCAACAATTTTGACATTTATTTTAAATTATACGATTAAAGCATTTTAATTTTAAATCTATCACCAATTCATATTTGCTTACAATGAGTGCTGCCCACAGGGTGTCTTCTGTTTATTTGTTATAATTCTGCTCCTTCCCCTTATTGCACCGTTGTCAATTCTTTTTGATTAGAGGCTGATGCGAGGGTTTCTACCCCTTTCCCCTTTCCCATTGTTGTATGAATACCGTGATAGCAACACCCAAAAAACAGTCATTTTAAATTCCCTGGCGATATTTTTATCAACCCTCTCTGAATGAGGCCCCATGTGTGTGTTCATTTTAAAGGGTGATATTTCTATAATTGTTTTGTACCGTGTACACTATTGTCTACTTCTCTGCTTTTTCCTGGAGGGCTCCCAACATACCAAACTACAACTGCAAAAGATTTGCCAGTGTTGGATTTGCCTTTTATATTGGGAAATATTTCAGTAACACTCTGACCAGCAGATCCTAAGAATTTAAAATGTAAGAACATATTGCACTATATTTTGAATACTTTCTTTTATTCTTGGGTTCATCATTGTGCTCCCCTGACTTGGAAGACAAAGACTATGAGAAGAATTGGTGGAATAATTAATTAAGGGTTTGAGCTGCAAAACGTATTCATTTATTTACGCTTTCTTTTATTATTGTGCACTAAATACCACTGTTATCATTTTAATTGATTAATAGTGCTACACTCACTTCACTTTTGGATTATTTTCCCAGATTATATGTACTTCACTTTTTTTTATGCACTGTTTATACACTTTACACTGTGTGATCTGCCTGCACATGTATCTCACACTCAATTCTACTGCTCACTTTTAAAGCTTTACATTCTTCTGCCCCTCATTACATCTCAGCCCTAATTTCTCGCTATGCACCATCACGACTCTTGCGTTCTTCTCAAGGATGTCTTCTTTCTACCCCCTTTGTATCTAAAGCTCTCTCCCGCCTTAAACCTTTCTCACTTTCTGCCCCACACCTCTGGAATGCTCTTCCCCTCAATACCCGACTAGCCCCCTCGCTATCCACCTTTAAGACCCACCTTAAGACACATCTGCTTAAAGAAGCATATGAGTAGCACTGGATAATCATGGACACATGACACAAAGCTTGGCCTCCTGCAGACGCACTTACTAGTATTCCCTCCTACTGTCTCTGTACGTTCTCCCTACCTACCAATTAGATTGTAAGCTCCTCGGAGCAGGGACTCCTTCCTTAATGTTACTTTTACAGTATGTCTGAAGCACTTATTCCCATGATGTGTTATTTATATTTGTTATTTATATGACATGTATTACTACTGTGAAGCGCTATGTACATTTTATGGCGCTATACAAATAAAGACATACATACATACATACATACATACATACACATGTCTTTTGCAATTTTGAGATTCAAAACACCTACTTGAAAATAAGATGTTATCTTTTCTTAGGTGAGGAGCGCCATTTGTAACATTTTTCGGTATCATATATTTTAGTCTTGAGCCTAGCAATCTCTTCCTGCAACATAAAATATTGGCTACAGATGGGACAGTACCTGAATCTACAGATTTTTTTACGGAACAATGCTGCCTTATATCTGCTCCACTGGACGGCACCAAACATAGTAGCAGATGCATACGCTATTGTCAATGCTGCATGTAACTCCTTATGTGTTGAAAGTCGTGATGGTTGCTCTGGCTTAATGAAGGCAGTAGTAATAAATACTCACTGTGCCGGCAGCTCTAGGTACAGTTCCTGGGAACCATCACTACCTTTTACACACCGCCTATTCAAACCTGATTTTATTATCCCCAATCTAGACATTCATGACTTCCTTACTATGTACTGAAGGAAAATACACTACAATATATGAAAAAAAAAATCTGTTGCAATCTAAATGTATGTACATACTGTATCAACCATGCAAATCTGTTGTGTTCCAAAGGTACATTTTAAAAAGTGCAAATTTATTTGGCTAATTATTCTGCCAAGGATTGGTGGCAATTTTCTTACACTGGCGACGCACTTTATTCGAGCTTGGCTAGTCCCACGAATTCGGGTATACCCGGGTGTATTGAGGTTTGTGACTGTTTTCTGCCCGAGTGCATTGAGGTATTTTCCAAGCAGGGATTGAAGCATTTTATTCCCGCTGGCTGCAATAATGCACAGTATATATATATATACTGCATTACAATTCATGAATTTATGCCATCTGGTAGACACGCGAAGCATTGCAGCCTATTAAATCCTAATCATTATCATTTAACAGATCAGCCGCCCATCAGCCAGGCATGAACCCAGGCTGGGAAGGCAAATGCAACGGGGCTTGTCAGAGGTGAGGAGTGGCGCATTCCAGGTATCTGCCAGGTACATACCGGGTATTTGCTCGAATAAAGTGTGTCGGTGCAGTAGGTCACACTTTTTTTTACAGAATCCATCACAATTCAAAAAACATTTTTATTGGACTCACCTGCAGTCTCATATCATATACTAACACTGACATTTTACTGCTGTCTGCAAAACATCTGCAGCTTGGATCCACATGGTTCTGCAATCATTATTTGATTGATCCTTCTTTTGTGACTCACAGAAACAAAATTTGAACACTACCGTTCTCCTTGGCACCCACACATCCAACGCTTTAGCTTAACTTTACGGTTTTATTGGTGTATTTTTTAAAGCTTTGGTTTTCTCATTGCATTTTCTCATTTCCCACTGTGCTGTGCTTTCATTTACAATCATTATGAAAATCTATATTTAAAAAATACATGGTTTTACAGAAACACAATATTGCATAACCATTTCATCCTTTTTCCTTTATTAGTCTCTATAGGAGTAAAGCCAGGGAAACCTTTGGTTGTTTCTACAGTAACAGTTGAACAAATTAAATTATGTTCCAATATAGACTCAGTGAAATTATCCATTATCAGACACCCACACATAACAGAAGTGTAGTCAGTTTGAAGAGGATTTTCCTTCCTACACCCATTACATACAAAATCTATTTTAAATGCATTTAGTCATACAGTAGTAATACCTCTAAAATGGTTGAAAAATCATTATTAGTTAGTGGGAATCTTTTAAGAACTCTACTTTGTAATAAGAAAAAAAATCAAAATGCCCATCAAACATGAAATACAGTAACAATATAAGTAACTCAAGTAGTGTGGGCAACTTTTTATTAGAGAACAGTAAAACACTGTACAGGATATACAGGGGATAATGTCCTGAAATGTCAAATGTGTACATTGATATAACTAATGTAACCAGGTCCCCTCTGGTCCCCCCGGTTTACTGTTTGCCCCCCCCCCCCCTTACCTCCCCTGCCGCGGGGGATGTTGTGGGGAGGTGTAGGTGGCGATGGGCTCATCGTCGGCTCCTGGCAAGGGGCGCCGCCATGTTGGAGTGCGGGCGCATGCACAGAGAGTCACGCATGCGCAGAGGGAGCTCCGGCGACCATTACCAGTTTGCGCATGCGCAGAAGGAGTCACGGCGGCCATTATAGAGTCACACATTCAAAGTACGCTAGGCACACGCGGCGGCTATTAGGGATAGGCTCCGCGGGGACTACAAGCCCCATAATGCATAGGGGCCTGCTAACCACATGTCGCGCGAGAGCCAATAGGGCTGCAGTATTCCCCTGCAGGGACTAGTTACATTTGGCGCGCTGAGGCCAGATAATCAGTCGGAGTTGGGTTGCAGATAGGGAAGGTTGTAGGTGCAGGGTGTCTGTGACCCCTGCACTATGCCAGGAATCCCCCTAAGCCCCAGCTAGGCCCCGACTCACTTGAGAATCTTGTGGCTGCTACAGGGACAGCCCCTTAGGTAGGGACCCTACTCTATTAGCTGTTTGATAAGTTCAGGGACACAGCTGCAACGCTGCGCATCCCTGATAATTGTGGTCTGGGACCAGACCACCACTTCAAGGTACAGAGTCTATCTTCACGGTGGGGCCCTCCAGCGGGATACCACCCCACGCAGAGGCAGACTCATCGCTGTATCAGTGGATACATGTCTTCATGTCGGCGCGCCCGGGTGTGGACACACCCGGCAGGTATCTATGCACCAAGTGCAACAACCATTGTTACACCTCATCTAGTGAGCAGTGCTGTCTCACACATTGGGGTTTGGTGTGGAACTCTTGGGACACGGTGTGGGCTACATGGTGGTGGGTTACGGCCGTGCAAGGCTTGGTGGGTAGTTGTACCATATTAGTGACCATTAGAACCATTAAGAGTTATACCTGTACCAGTAAAGGTTATTGTTATTTTACACTGCGTGTAAGTATTGTCATTGGGTCCTGTGAGTGGCTCCTCCCACTACACTGGGATTCCTCTCAGGTGGAGGCGCTGCACCAAGACATTAATTGTATCACCCCAGGCTCCACGTGGCGGAGGCTTGCAACCTCCGTGAGCCAACAGATAAAGGCAGCACAGGTAGCATCTTTACAGCATACACCCCAATCTCACTTAAGGGGGGGATACAAGTGCTATACTAAGAACGCCAAAAAATCAGGACTTACAGTAGTTTCAATAGACGTTGTTAGTGTGAAGAATAATGTGAGCATGATATTTTCTATGCTGTTTTTTGGATTTAGCATGTATCTACTGTAGGATTACTTACAGTATAATATTGGATTTTATTCATACAGTTATCATATAAAGGATATTTTACAATGTTTACACATATCAATAACATACATGAGTAGACTATGTACACTTCAAGATTCAAAGACCTTCACACAAGGCTGATCCTGTGCTGTCCTATAACACAATAAAGAATAAATATGTTCTCAGAGGGATCATAAATAGGCTGGCATAAGCATGTTCCTTTGGCGATAGCTTGTGTAGCCAGGTCCCCCTCTTACCTCCAGGCTGCATGAGGGGGACGGCTGTGTGGTTGCTGCAGAGAGATTGTGAGCCAGCGGCAGCCATTACACCCATAGATCCAATGGGAACTACAAGTCCCAGCAGCCTCAGGGGCTGCAGACCACATGTTGCCAGGTAGCCAATCGGGCTGCATTTATAAACAGTTAGAACAGTGATAACAGTTAGGACACTTGGGGAGTTGGGAGCAGGTACAGAAGAGGAAGGTAGGGTCCCAGGTGCCAGTAGTCCTTGGACTAGGCCAGCTTTCCCCTGCAGGCCCCAGTTAGTCCCGACGCACAGTAGACACCTGCAGCTGTATAGGAAAGCCATAGTTAGGGACCCTTTTTCCGGTGTTGTGCAGTATCAGGGACACAGTGTCTACACCACGCGGTGACTCATAACTTGTGGTATCGGATCAGACCACCTACGTTCAGAGACTGTCTCTGGTGGGATGCTCCTGCTGGAGACGACCCCACATGGACGCGGAAGGCGTCATTGGAGCAGACAGTCCGTTGACTGTTGTTCAGCTACACCCGGGGGCTGGAGCACCTGGAAAGGTATCCGCATAAGTACACCAACATTCATGTGGGGAATGCTGTCTCACACTTGGGGGTGGGAAAGGCCATTGGGGTCTGGACACTGGGACACTGGTGCCCCTGCACCCAAGTACTATGGGGATATTCCATGTGTTGGTATACATATATGTCTATTGCTGTTCCAATTGATGTCATTGTTTATTACCTCCCAGTAAATAATGTTTCCCATACTCTGTGTGAGTATTACTGGGCATATTGTCTTTGGAGGGGTTATCCTACTACAGTATGTGAGGATCCTTCTCAGGTGGAGGCACTGTTTAGTAGATATACATACACCCCAGGCTCCCCAGTGGCGGAGGATCAGACCTCCTTTTTGCCACACAGGTATAGCAGCACACATAGTCACCCTAACACAGGGGGAAAGGGGCTACACTTGTAAAAGAATCAAGAGAGAAACAATTAATGTGTTAGATCAGTACACAGTGACATAATTGATTCTATGTTGTGAAAAGCATTAATACATGATTGCAAGTAAATTCAGTTTTCCTGTGGATTGGTTGCATTGATGGGAACATGAAGGGGCATGGGTAGGGCAATAATGTGCAAGGCCCGCTATAAAATAAAAAAGGAAGGAGGCTGATGACACCCTGCACTTGGACTCCCCCTCCCCCAACTTTTTCAATGTTCACACAGATGCAGGAAGTAATGCAAAGGACCACTCTTCCAACTCTCAATGTGGTACTGAGCCCCCCATTCCCATGTCACCTCAATTGCCTCCCCCACTACCTACATATAACCAACTGCCTCCCCAATGACCCAAACTACTATCTCCTCCATGTCATACACTTCACCCTAACTCTAACCCCCTACTGCTTCTCTCATGTCCCCAAGATGTCACCAACTCCTCCTCCTTACTTCGTTCCATTCTACTGCCAACCCCAATGTCCCCAACTACCCTGACAGCTCCCCCCTACTGCCAGTCACTGCCGCTCCCCAATGCCAACTACAGCCTTCTTTAAACCTCCACCATGTCACACACTTACTGCCTTCCCAATATCTCCTCTTTACCTCCTCCCCATGTCACTCCCCTACTGCCAACCCCATATGCCCCCCTAATTCCTCCCCTAGTGTTCACCCCTAGTTGCTGCCCCATGTCCTACCAGTACCTCCTCCCTTTTTCCCCTCCCCTGCTGTCTCCTCCATATCTCCCAGTTTCCCCCCCCCCCATGTTTGTCTCACACTTTCCTCCTCCCCATGTGTCTCTCACTATTTCCTCCCCCGTGTTGTGTCCCACTCTCTTCCCAGCCATGTGTCCCATTATCTCCCACCCTTGTGTCCAACCCTCCTCCACCATGTGCCCTCCCTCTATTTATCTCACCCCATGTGTGTCCCACATGTGTGTCCCACTCTCTCTTCTCAACCATTTGTCCTTTTCTCCCCCACATGTGTCACACTCCCACCCCCACCCTCCTCCCCATGTCGAGGATTGTGTTTTTGTATATATTTATGCACTGTGCTGCATTATTTTATTTGTTGCGGCAAGGTACTGAGTTGTTAATGCTCCTTTATTAATTTAACATGAATCCAGTAAGAATTAATTTGTGAATGTAATTCATTCTGGCTTTCTAAATTAATTTGGTAATTTAATTGTATAATGTTTGTTTGATTGATTTGATAATTTTATAATTGATTTGTTCCTTTTGCTTCAATCATCGTGTGTTCATTATTTCTATTCAGAGCTGATCTAGTACAGTCTTGTTATACTCAGTGTCAATGATATAGCAGTCTGTTTATACTCTGTGTCAGTAAGTAGTGCAGTTAGGATATACTATGTCAGTGTATAATGTTTTCTTGGCTGATATTGTGAAGTCTTTTTATTCTCTCTGTCAGTGTATAGTGTGGTCAGGTAATACTCTGTGACAACACTATACACTGACACAGAGTATAACCAAACTGTATTGACACAATGCCACCTCACCTATGCAGTGTATTGTGCTTTGCCTGGTGCAAATACCTTCTTTAAGCTCAAAGCCATTAGTGGCCAACTACCTACCCAAAATGCCCTACCTCGGGAAAAGACCTGGCTACACCCCTGGGAACATGTTACAAAGTCAGTGCATACTGTTTAATGCTAGTTTTAGTAAAATAATAAGAGAAGAACCTGGAATCTCTTTTTAGTCACAGATCATTTTTAATATAAAAATAGATAATTAAGTGTAATGTACATTCCAGAATTTTGCCTAACTTTTGTTTCATTGGTATTAATTTAACCAATGAAGTGCAAAAAGATTTTTTTAATGTGTTCTAGACTTTTCTGAAAAGTGTAAGTTTAATAAATGCAATCTGTGCACATTATTTGTACTTACACGGCACTTTGTATATATATATATATATATATATATATATATATATATATATATATATATATATAGTATACACAGTAACATCTGACATTCTGAGGATTTCTGTGACTTCCTTCTCCCTTTTCTTGATTTTATACAATGCCTTTTTCAGCTGACCTCTTTCTTTTGGGTACTGTTCCCTGAGATGGACTATTTAGAACTAGCAGATTAGCTTTTTATTTGGATAGTGATGATTAAAAAAAAAAAGTCTTAGTAGTGTATTTTGATGAATTATAAAAAAAAAAGGAAGATGGTGTATAAATAGCGCTATAGTGAATAAGTGTGTAATGACCCCTCTATAGGAGTTGGCCCCCTATTGGTGGGCTAGGCTGCCTGGTAAATAATGATTCGTACAAATCAAAAATGACAATGAGAACAATGAAAGAAAAAAAAAGGCGCCTTACAAGTCCAATAACAGTGAATGTCCTGGAAATTCAATATGAATTGGGAGAAATGTCCAAAGAGAAGTCCCTTCAATTCCTTGACCAGATACAGATTCCTCCGTGTGTTGCGTGATATGAAAGAAAACAAAGAATGAAATATAGTGCAACAATGCCAGCAATTAATTACGACTACCACTGTCTAGGAACAACAGAGAAAGGTAGCGCTAACCAACAAAGTGTATTATGATATATAACATATAGGACCCTATGTGGAAGTAATAAACCCACAAAGGGGGCTGCCTAGGATACAAAAAACTGACCCCCTGGTCAGAACTATAGCATGGGAAGAGAGGAGTATCCGGAGGCGCCTATACAGCTAATACAAGCAAAAGGATATATGAAAGCCAAGCCTGTTGGCTGATGGAAGGTTGCTCCTCACGGTGTGCTTAAAAAAAAAGAAAAAGCACAACACATAGCGTAATACTGTATGGTTAAGACAAACAACACTTAAGACAACATATAATCAGCTGAAAACTGGACAGGTGAAATTACACAGTAAAACAATTTAATAACAATTAATAATATTCCTTATTATACATAAACATGTAATAATAGGACAATAAAATAGATTGAAGTGCTCCGCAGCACCGATGGTGACAGTAGCAATGCCTACTCACCAGATGGAATAGGTAAGCAGGCAGTGGATATATTAGAGAGTATCCCCTCTCGTTTCTGTATGCTGGTTACTGCTGGCTGGCGTCTTCATCCACACGTGTGTATTGGACTACACGCAGGGTCTCCCGCAGCATGCTGGGAATGGACGCCGAGTTGGATTCGAACGGCAACAGTTGATTCAGCACGCCGTCGGCTCCAGCAGGCATATACATATACCCCCGAGGAAGAAAGCAGAGAGCTTTCGAAACGTGTAGGGTGGCGATTCCTGTACTCTGCAGCTTAACACTTGGTGATTTCCCCCACGCATTGTCGAATCTGCATTGGATGCAAACAACTTAGCCTGCTGGAGCCGACGGCGTGCTGAATCAGCTGTTGCCGTTCGAAACCAACTCGGCGTCCATTCCCAGCATGCTGCGGGAGACCCTGCGTGTAGTCCAATACACACGTGTGGATGAAGACGCCAGCCAGCAGTAACCAGCATACAGAAACGAGAGGGGATACTCTCTAATATATCCACTGCCTGCTTACCTATTCCATCTGGTGAGTAGGCATTGCTACTGTCACCATCGGTGCTGCGGAGCACTTCAATCTATTTTATTGTCCTATTATTACATGTTTATGTATAATAAGGAATATTATTAATTGTTATTAAATTGTTTTACTGTGTAATTTCACCTGTCCAGTTTTCAGCTGATTATATGTTGTCTTAAGTGTTGTTTGTCTTAACCATACAGTATTACGCTATGTGTTGTGCTTTTTCTTTTTTTTTAAGCACACCGTGAGGAGCAACCTTCCATCAGCCAACAGGCTTGGCTTTCATATATCCTTTTGCTTGTATTAGCTGTATAGGCGCCTCCGGATACTCCTCTCTTCCCATACCACTGTCTAGGAACATACAACATTGACTGACACACCTATACAATAACACACAACAAACAAAACAAACATAAGACAAACAGTGACAAGGCTGAAAATATAAAAAGCTAATTTAATATGTGATATAAAACAATAAAAATTGATGCTATGTGATTGACAAAAAGATCGCTGGTCCAGTAGGTTAAAACTGGAACCCTACTCATAGACTAGATGATGTAATCAGACAATGGATAACGGCCGCCAAAGAACACACAGTCCTCCTCCGGTCACACTGGAGCTTTCATAAACGTGCTTCTCCGCGTTCCTTTGGCGGATGTTCCATCACTGGGAGGCGGGCCTTGGGGAGGAAGGTACTTCCTGCTTCCGATCCACTTCTGACGCGCTGATATCGTCAATATCGTCAAAACAAGCTCTGAAAATTACCCTACGCGTTTCGTGTGCATGCGCACACTTCTTCAGGGGCTATCATCTTTTACCCCTGAAGAAGTGTGCGCATGCACATGAAACACGTAGGGTAAATTTCAGAGCTTGTTTTGACAATATTAACGATATCAGCGCGTCAGAAGTGGATCGGAAGCAGGAAGTACCTTCCTCCCCAAGGCCCGCCTCCCAGTGACGGAACATCCGCCCAAGGAACCCGGAGAAGCGCAGGAGCACGTTTATGAAAGCTCCAGTGTGACCGGAGGAGGACTGTGTATTCTTTGGCGGCCGTTATCCATTGTCTGATTAC
Source organism: Ascaphus truei (assembly GCF_040206685.1). Lineage (NCBI taxonomy): Eukaryota > Metazoa > Chordata > Amphibia > Anura > Ascaphidae > Ascaphus > Ascaphus truei. The sequence goes on along the minus strand of NC_134484.1, from coordinate 135,548,005 downwards.
TCCGGGTACTCTTTGACAAAGGGCTTTGCCCGAAACGCGTCAGAGTGGGTGGTTGGTGTATTTTTATGGTGTCTCCCCCCTTTTGGATCATTAAAGGAGTTTTTAACCTCTAGTTTGCTGGTTTCTGCTTTTTTTGTCTCTGGGCTGTGCTCCACTTTCCTCCCTAGAGGGTTCCTTTCCTGATCTTCAATCAAGATGGATGCACGCCTACATGGATTCCCTGCTCCTTATACCTGTTATCAACAGTGAGTGGACTTTGATACACTGGCGACACACTTTATTCGAGCTCGGCTAGTCCCACGAATTCGGGTATACCCGGGTGTATTGAGGTTTGTGACTGTTTTCTGCCCGAGTGCATTGAGTTATTTTCCAGGCAGGGATTGAAGCATTTTATTCCCGCTGGCTGCAATACTGCACCGTAAATATATATATATACTGCATTACAATTCATGAATTTATGCCATCTGGTAGACACGCGAAGCATTGCAGCCTATTAAATCCTAATCATTATCATTTAACAGATCAGCCGCCCATCAGCCAGGCATGAACCCAGGCTGGGAAGGCAAATGCAACGGGGCTTGTCAGAGGTGAGGAGCGGCGCATTCCAGGTATCTGCCAGGTACATACCGGGTATTTGCTCGAATAAAGTGTGTCGCAGCAGTATTATACTTATTGCATTACCCATATTGTTCTGTGACTTTATCTGATTGTGGTTGGGGAAAAGGGGATCCCTAGCCTTTGGTTTTGTGTCCCCCTACTACCCAATAAATCCCACTTTAAGATTTAAGCCAAATTGGCAATCACGTGCTTATGAACTCTTATTGGGATGACAATATTGTCAAGTGCTCTTAAGGAGTTATACATAAGTTTCAAACTAGGAATCTGATGTCCTTAATGCTATGAGATCTGCTATATCTCTGGATTTCTTCTGTTGCACCAATCTTGGACTATATGTTCTGTTTCTTGTGTAATTGCTGGCATTGTTGCACTATATTTCTTTCTTTGTTTTCTTTCATATCACGCAACACACGGAGGAATCTGTATCTGGTCAAGGAATTGAAGGGACTTCTCTTTGGACATTTCTCACAATTCGTATTGAATTTCCAGGACATTCACTGTTATTGAACTTGTAAGGTGCCGTTTTTTTTCTTTTAGTATTTTGATTAATTATATAACTGAATGTCTTAAATGTTTGTATTATCATACCTCGTCCCTTCCTTTTTCTTTTTTTTGTATCCTGCTCCCTTTTCCCTGAAACCTATTTGAACATTTTTACAATCAATAAAAAAAATTTAAATATTTTTTTTAAAATGGTAATTAATTACATAGCTTACTCATTAATTTTTACTGTGTTTCCAAATGCATTTAAAGCATGCAAAATATTGAAAATGTAGTACAAATAATAGCAGAAAATAATGCTGTGGTTTGTGCACACAATTTTCCCTTTTTGAAATTAGTGACGCAAATATTGATACTGTACCTGAGGTCTGTACCATCATTAATATATTTCAAAGTGAGGTGTTTACGCTAGTATTAGCTATATGAATATTCACAGGAATAAAACAAATTATTACATTTGTCGATTCCTAGAAAAGAAGGGGGGGGGATCCTCCGGCGCGGTGTTTCACTCAGATTTCCAGGACACATGCAATATAAAACAGACAGAGGGGCCACAATCAGGAAAGGTTAAATCACAATGGTATGTTGGGGAGTGAAATGTATGAGAGGCACACTTGCATTGAAACACCAGAATCCACCTTGGGTGTAGTGTGTGCTTCTTAGTGTGACCTCGGGATTCCTCCCTTGCATCGATTTGAGATTAATCAAAATTAGTTCATTTACACAAATCTACTTTTTAAAATACAGAAAGTTAGGAATGTGTTGTGACTAATTCACTTAAGACTTCAGATGTTTCCTTTGTTTTATGGTTGGTATTATCATCTACTTGCAATTGTCAATATGAAATTATAAGAAATCTGTAATTTTTCCAGCAGTTGTACTTTATGTTTGAAGTTTGTAATGTAATTCAGTGACACTTGTATCATGTGCCCATGTCTTATTCCTTATGTGTATGTTCCAGCCTTTAGAGGAACCAACATAGCAGCTAATTCATAGTTACTATCAATTACATATGTAGCCCTGTTTCCCCCAAAACAAGATGGCTACTGGTGCTGCCCTTTTACCTGTTGGCTCACAGGGGCCTAAGCCTCCGCCGTGGAGAGCCTGGGGCGATATACTTACAACCTTGGTGCAGCGCCTCTACCTGAGAGGGATCCCAACATAGTGGGAGGAGCTCCTCACAGGACCCAAACAATAAACACACACAATGTAAACTAGAAAGGCCTTTACCGGAACACATATATCTTATACGCTATAACATCTATTACTCTATAGGACTAAAGGTACAACTACCCCCACACCTCACACGGCTGTATCCCACCACCGTGTCACCCACACCGTGTCCTGAGAATCCCAGTCCCACGCCCAAAAACAATGTGTGTGACCGCGCGGCCCACTAATTTGAGTGTAGTTATAGTTGGTGCACTTTCTGTAAGGCACCTGCCGGGTGCTCCAGCACCCGGGCGCACCGACAATGAACCAGATAGGGATCTGCCGGTTCAGCGATGTTCTCCACGCTGCGTCCGCCTCTGCGAAGAGTGGGGTATCCCGCTGGAGTGTCCCATTGTGATGATAGTCTCTGATTCTGCAACAGTGGCCTGGTCCCAGACCACCGGTATCAGTGTCGCGCAGCGTAGCAGCTGTGTCCCTGAAGTATAGATAGCTAAAGGGGGCAGGGTTTACCTAAGTACCTGTCCCTGTAGCAGCCACAATCTGTCAATGTAAGTCAGGGCCTAGCTGAGGCCTAGGGGGAAATCTGGCCTAGTGCAGAGGGCCCCTATCCTATCCCAGCTCTGACTGACTCCTCCTCTTCCAGCACGCAAATATCTATCTCCTGTCTCAGGAAGCCTAGCTGCGCGATTGGCTCCTTGGCATCACATGGTATCCTTGCCCGAGCACTATGTAGCTTGTAGTCCCTGCGGAACCTATGCCTATGGGCCACTGTGTGCGCTCAATCCACTGCGCATGCTCAACCCTTTAATGGCTGCCACACACTCTCTGCGCAGGCGCGAACCTCCGCGCATGCATATACACCATTCCAACATGGCAACACCCTGCAGAGGGGCCGCTGGCAAGCCCGCCACCACCCGGAACCACCCGGCAGTAGTGGAGGTAATGAGGGGAGAGGCACAACACCGTTAGACCGGAGGGGACCTGGCTACACATTTATAACCCCTACCTGAGCTAGTTCTTTTATAAGGACTGGCAAATATTTAGTGCTGGGTGGAACAATAGAAATCGATTTCCCAGAATTACGTATATTGCTTTGACCATACCCATCCCCCATACTAAAATCCTTCTGTGGATTGAGTACTAAAAATACTAATGGACTATTTTAAACCTGGGGAAGAAGGGGGGAGAAGGGAGACTTTCAAATGTGTTTATATTCCCTCAAACATGTTGGGGTGACATACCTGAAAAAGGAGCGTACCTGAGGTTTATGGCTGGGAGATATGCTAATGGGTATGAAAAGTATATTTAAATGAGTCCCATCCCACACAACCTAAAAGGATTTCCACACCAACTATATAGAGTTGAGAGGTCTAAAGCACCAACCTAATGACTGGAACGGTGTCAGACTTGACAGAACAAGAACCCACACGCTTACTCTCCCGATCACTCTTCCCCATCATTCCACTCCCACCCCTTCTCTATTACTCTCCCCATCTTACACTATTCCCCCTTTCTCTTGCTCACTCTCCCCTGTCTTACTCTTCCCTCCCCTCCCCAACAATACAAACACAATCCCCCACACAATTCCACCCCAATATATACATAATTCACCCACCCCCCATTATATATATCTCCTTGGATGGAGCCTCCAGAGGTGTTCAGTTCCATGGGCCCTACATCTAGCTGCCCCCTACTTCCAGAGTAGACCATCTGGGAAGGAGGCCATGCAGCAGCTGGGAGAGCTGGGGCCTGGCATCCATCAGACATCCGGCAGCAAGATGCAGAAGTTGGGCCCAATTTCCAGCACTGGCTGGCCTCTGGGACAATTGTCCCTGCTCTTGCCCCCTGTCAGAGGCCCTGGGTGTTAGGCCTCACAGGACTACAACCCACTACTCATGCATCTGAATCTGCATCTCTATCACATCATACATATGAGCTGTTCACTGTTCACATGTGTAGATTATCCAACTATTAGCATATCTCACGTATCTCAGGTATGCTCCACAAGGAACATTACATTTTCAAGCAGGAAGTGTCAGTGGTCTGCTTTAAAAGAAATCCAGGAGGAGAGCTTCAGGTATGAGCACTTAGTGAGAAGTAGAGCAAGCAACTTTAGTATGCAGTGGTGCAATATACACATAGGTGGCTACGGTGCCACAGCATTTTAATTTCCCTTAAGAAAATTTGCATGATTGAACAGTTAGCACTACGTATAAAAGACAAATAGCTTGACACCAAAAAACATTATATTCACTGTGCCATCTACCAGATAAATACTGAATTGAAGTGAAAATAAATCAAACTCTACAGACTGCAGGAAGCTAATATGTTCACTTCCCACAGCGAGAACACAGTGTTATTGGGTTGAAAAGTCTAAGGCATCTTATGAGGAATGGGATATAGGGCCTCATGCAGTAAGCGTTGATAAGGATTTTTTCGGCATTATATAGCCAAAATTGGGTTTGAGATTCAGTAAGCGCCGATAAGTGCTTGATTTCGGCAGGTTTCGTAGCCGATAATTTTGTTATGGCCAGTCGGCTGCCGATAAGCCTGTTTTCGCCACTGATCGCCACTTTTTTAAATCGGCTGGATTCAAGTACCAAAATCAGCTTATCGGGGCTGATCGGCACTACGAAATTGAGATGTTATTGCCAATTTCTCCCGCCAACTAAAGTTGGCAGGTTGGAGGGGAGAACGATCGCTAAGGCTGCCGGAACGGCACTTAGAAAAAAAAACTCTTCTGTACATCAATGGAGTCAATGGAGCGGGGACATATAACAGTATAGTACTGTTTACGTTTCATTGCTCACAATACAAACGTCATTTGCATTACAGTGTGGGGGGCATTACCTGCATTGTGTCACAGCTGACGTGTATTATTTGCATAACATTGTACTTTACATGTTTTCATCATTTGCGTGTCACATTACTCATCATGTGATGATGTGTCAAGGGAAAATCCTATACTCAACTCTTAAAGGAGAACCTCACATCATATCACACATTTTACTGAACTGAGCGACAATTATTTACATGATGCTACACATGTCACACATGTCACACATACACCGTATATTCATGTTCCTTTACACTACACAATGCTTGTAATGTGTGACGCATCTTTAAACGTTCATGTACATCTTTCTTCTCATGTTTACATCTAGTTTTGGTCCTCCCTATTTTCATGACGTCACTTATTGGACGCTCAATCACATTGCATGTTTACATTGTAACCGTTGCATTACAAGCACTTCAACCTAACTTCTACACACATGTACAGTAATTAATCATTGTGACACCTTGTAAACTCATTCTATAGCAACTATCCTCATTACAGAAATGCATGCATATGCACACGACAATTCATTGTTGTCAACATGTGACAATAACATGGCTAATTACACATGTTACAGCAAACTTTTCCCACGTCAATCTCAGCCTTTTTGTCTAATTACATGACTGACTGTTGCGTTCAGAAGTGTTACATGCATTGCACATTAAACTATTTATTTTCAAGCAATGTTTGTACAAAGCTTCACGTCACATCATTGGCAAATATCATCATTCCCTGCAGAATACACACAACAAATACTTCTAAGATCAACTGCACACAGCTTGGCACAGAAGTACTTTATTATGTTAATGTAACACCTTGCATTTTACTATGTCACCTGACATCATCACATACCTATTTAAAGGACGCCCATTACCTGCTCATTCACAGCTACTCATTTCAAAATGTTGCGATTGTTTAGGAGACGGAGGAACATTCTTTTCCATGACATGCTTGCTGATCAAGAGAATGACATAGGGCAAGGGAGGGACAGAGCCAGGGACAGTGACAGGGACAGGCACGCGGATACGACAGGGACAGGGAGAGGGACAGGCTGAGGGACAGGTAGAGGGACAGGAGATCAGAGGAGAAGACAGAGGAGACAAGTTGTGCCTCGTCCGCGTGTGTACAGGGAGAGAACCCTGTTAGATGGGATGAGTGAGGAGGAGATAGTAAGTCGCTATCGTTTGAGTTCAGCAGCAATCTTATCTCTTTATGAGGAGATAAGGGGAGATTTAGATTTTTTGACAGCCAGAGGTCGTGCAGTCCCTGGGCTTGTTAAAATGCTGTGCTCATTACATTATCTTGCTTCCGCGTCATTCCAGACAACTGTGGGCATAGTGGGCGGGGTCTCGCAATCTACAGTCTCGCGGGCCTTTACCCAGTTTCTCTATGCACTCAATAGACGCGCTAGGAATTATATTCATTTTCCTACAGAGGCGACAGAGTGGCTGGAAGTCAGGAATGGCTTTTATAACATAGCAGGGATACCATGTGTGCTGGGTGCAATCGATTGCACACATGTTGCTTTGATTGCACCTAGTCAGAGTGAGCATGTTTACCGCAATTGTAAGCACTACCATTCACTCAATGTACAGGTGGTATGTGATGCCACGATGAGGATAATGCATGTGGTACCCAAATTCCCTGGTTCCAGTCACGATTCCTCTATCCTGAGGAACTCTTCAGTCTTCCATGCGTTCGAAGAGGGACATTTTGAACATGGTTGGCTGTTGGGTGAGTACAGATTTAGATGTTCTAACACAAAACACATTTCTCTTTAGGAATGTTGGAATTGTAGAATCTTATCACTAATGTAAGCTTATGTGTGCTCCATTCATTATAGGTGACTCAGGATACGGAATTAGGCCGTGGCTCTTGACTCCGGTGCTAAACCCTCAAACTGAAGCAGAGGAGAGGTACAATGCAGCCCATATCTCTACAAGATCTATTATAGAGAGGACATTTGGCCTACTCAAGACCAGATTTAGGTGTCTGGACAGAACTGGTAGGGCTCTTCTATACAAGCCTCAAAAAGTGTCTGATATTATCCTTGCCTGTTGCATTTTGCACAATGTTGCACTCAGGAACAATGTACAATCAGACCTAGCTGAGCCTTTGGTAGACGAGCATCCCACCCATGTAGCTGCTGAAAATGAACAAACAGCCAGTGGTGGCCAGACACGCCAGAATCTCATCAATTCATTTTTTTCTTGTAAGTAAAAACATATATGTTCCTAGTACTACTTTTATAGTTTAATTATGTTATATTAACAATAATGTTTCTTTATATAACCTTCTGTTAGGACACAGATGAATATGGGTTGCACACCTTTCTTTTCTCTGCTGTGTGCACAAAGGGATGTGGCACCGGTATGTTATTGTTGCACAGGTTATATAATCCCTCTTCAATTGTACATTAGTTGTGTGTATGTGAATACAACTGGGGTAACAAAGCAGTAATATTTTAGCATTGTGTTGTTCCTTATGCAAACACAATACACATAGTATGGCCATACTCATTCATTCTTCTAGTATGCTTACATACAATGTTATTGGTGCAGTGTAACATGTACATCCATATGATGTGTACACCAGGCTGCTTTACATTTTGAATGTCATTAAATATACATGGTGTTGCACATTTAACACCAAATACACACTTTGCTGTGTTGCTTACGGTACTGAAGATGGCATGTCAATGTTTGCAATTTATATATTGTTCCATTGCATTATAGGTATATCTCCAGTATGACTGATCATGGTATGTATATTTGCTGACATCTGTCATAAGATGTGCCTACCTCAATCTTCCTATAATTATTTGAAGTAAAAAGCCAACATATTGGTTTAAAGAAAAATGTAACATACATGTACTTTCTGTATCATGTACATGCATTTAGCTACTATTGAGGTTTCATGTGCATTGTATTAGAAAATGATTACTCCCATTTCATCACATTTTATGTATGTTCCCTTATAAATTCCATTAATGTAATATAGAGGTGTTTGGAGAAAAGGGGATAACTGTACTTATTTGTTTACTTACGGGAGCTCATTCATCACAGATGCAATTGACTGATCATAACACTCCATGCATGAATGCCTGTAATCACAACAATGCGTAGTACATCTTATATTTAGCAATGTATGTGTTTATTAATGCTAGGAATTAATAGTCAACATTAATTAAAATGTGTGACATATGTATGTATAAGTCACACGTGTGTGGATGTGACCTACATGTAACAAGTGTCAAACTGTTAACAGAAACCACAATTTTGTCGCAAATGTTACTGTAATTTTGAATTTCTAATTTCCCACTATGACAATGTTGGTAATATATTTGGAATGTCATTCACGTCACTTCATCATTATCATGATGATAATTATCAAGTATTCTCAAAATTTAAACGTCAATCACGTGCACATTAGCATAGGCACACTTTTTAAGACAACTGTTTGTGTCTGTATCAATTTGTGTAGGATCCATGTATAACATCGACAAATGATAACAGCAGGTTTATTATGGTAGCTTATATCATCATATTGACTGTACTATTTATTTTTAGAAGGTTTAATAAACACAGTAAACTATAGTTAGTTAGGTAAATGAAATATACACATAAACGTACTTCATTACATGATGTTGATGTAATATTCAGAACATCATGCATTGTAGGGGACCACAACATCTAGGCAATAACATTATTTGCTACAGTCCCAAACCATTTTATCAACATACCCATGTAACAAGAGATTTTTAACTATAAATGGCTAGTTGGTTGTAAGTGTCCTTTACATTGGGATGAGTGGCTCAGTGAGTAAAGACACACACTGGCACTGAGAGTTTGAAGCAGGGGAGTCTGGTTCAATTCCCGGTGTCGGCTCCTTGTGACCTTGGGCAAGTCACTTTATCTCCCTGTGCCTCAGGCGGCAAAAAATAAATTGTAAGCTCCACGGGCCAGGGACCTGAGCCTGAAAAATGTGTCTGTAAAGCGCTGCGTACAACTAGCAGCGCTATACAAGAACATGCTCATCTTATTATTATTATTATTATTATTATTATTGTTACATAGTTTCGACAGTCATACGTTCCCTTACACAATAGAATACACAAATGTGTTAGCAGAGTGGGAATGGTTGTTATATATAAAACACACCATGGCATAAAATGTTAGTAGTAATTAAAGAACACTCAAGGAAATTTGTAGCTGCACTCTTTTGCAACATCATTATGTTAATTAAGTGCTTATGCAATATAGGCATAAGGGTATCACATTTTTAATTGTTTGTTAATAAGCGCTGCAAGCAATATAAAATTAATTCCATATGTAGTATAGTAGTCGGTGGCTCCTCCTCACAATCATCTCATATAAAGGTAGACTCTTCTGAAATCATACATTGATCCGATTGTATCTTCCCCGACATCTCTGAAATACAGCAAACACATGATGGTCAAAGATGGCACCTTACTATATATGTATCCGTGACAACGCGTTACACAGCTCTATATGATTGTGTAGATACACACGTCAGTCACTTAAATGTTAGAACTACAAGTGTACATCATTATGTAATCTGTCATTAAATTAGTAGCAGGCATAACTATGTATATGAAGTGAACGTTGCCTGTATACTGCAAAATGTGCGCGCACATCTTAGTGTGCGCACGCACTTCACGCTTGGATCGACTAACTGTTAGCGCATGCGCAAAACAATGCGTACGTTGTGCGTTCAATACATGTTGAAAATACCATTAACCATAAAATATTTATTTTAAATACTATGAAGGCGAAACTACATTCGTTCTAAACGAGTACATCTGTATTCTTTTTAAACAGACGTGTGTGGACAGAAAGCACGGCCGATAACACAATGTGCAAATGCAATACGTGTGACGTCATGTTAAGGCAGCGTGAAGCGCACGCAAACACTCCTCCCACTCAATTAACATTCGGCTAACGCCCAGTGTAAGCCCACAAACACTGAGCCGCACGCATGACACAGTGCAGTTACCGTAACTATAAAAAAACAACACAGCCAATAGGCTTTGACGCGCGCATGTCGCTTGGGGGCGGGACTTACATCCGTAATCCTTTTTAAGGACGCCTTGGCACATGACAAGGGTCCCACGTCATACGTGGTGGACCCGGTTTTGTATTTTGTAGATGTTGCATGATAACAAAACAGGTATGTGTTAGAGTTATGGTAACATGTTGCTAATATGTTTAAAGGGATAGGAAAGTACCTATATTTATTCCGTCAGCAATGTGTACTACTCTTTCAGGTTCTACTATATTGTAATAGGAAACAATTTGTTTGTGATCGCTACATGTTATGCAGTCTGCAATGTTACGCTGTATCCACGCATTTAAAGTGAAAATGGTGGTTAGAAAAAAAAAAATTTAAACGCTGAGTCAACGCATAACGATTGTTATATTTACCATTCTTCTAGAATTAACACTTCGTCTGCCTGCAACTGGTCGCTCCAGAAAAGCAAGGCATTTGCATCCACGCTTGACCCAAACGCTGAATCCTGTATGACACACATCTCCTCCATGAAGCGCTCATAGGAATCGCCACAGCTTTCTTCAAACAATTGGTCCGGAGGTAGGTTCATTTCTTCGGGTACCCATTCCAATGCATTTTCAGCTGAAAGGCTTGGTACATAATCATAGTAGTTATGTTCTTGTACAATGTGGGTTTCAGGAATGGAGGGTGCAGATATTGCAGCAGGTATCGATTCACACGGAACAGTAGTAGCGGATCCATTGCTATTGGCATTAGGAATAAATATGCCATTTAGCACAATATGTGTGCCCTCTTCCACGGTGAAATGTTTTTCCTTAGCAATCTTCCAAAAACCATACCTGTCTTGTAGCTTATCCTGCACACGTTCAAAACAGTCATTAGTTGATAAAGTGAATCTTACTGAGGATTTAAAATTTCGTGCATGCCCAGGTTCTTGGTAATAAGGATTCTTGGCTCTAATTAAATCATAGATTTGGCCCGTGTTGGCTTTGTGTCCAGACGCGGACAAAATCGCTTCTGCTATCATGAATTTGTATCCTCTGTGCGGATGCATATTTGTTAATAATTCATCAGCCATTGCAGATTAACAGAAAAGATGTCTGCAGTTCTCTGCTCTTTGCTCATAAGAATGAAACTGCTCAATTGCTAACTATTTGCTGTCTTTTCTTTTCAAGGTCATAAAAAGTTTCAACTTGTACTCCTTGTTTGAAGCACCAATTGGATGTGTAGAAATAATTGGTTTAACGTTTGTGGTTTGTGATAGCCGTTTGTCTGACCAGCATGTATCAATTTTTATCTACTTTCTCACAACATTGCTAGACTTTTAATTAAGAAACATTGTGGGTTGAGGAAAAATAACATTGACCACTGTCTGAAAATAGTGCTTACACAGCCATATAATGAAATACACACACACCTGCAAAAGTAAATGTTTTTTTTCCTCATAAATTTCTGTGTGTATTTGAAAGTCTGGTTAACTCCCTGTCTGCATCAGTTTAACTACGTGTGTATATGTAGATATATATCTCTCTCATAAATATATATATATATATATATATATATATATATATATATATATATTTATATAATGTGTATATGTATATTGTAGTATATATATATATATAGTTATATATATATAGTTATATATATATAGTTATATATATTACAATATGTCTGTAAAACCAAACTTTACATGTCTGTGTGTGTATATTAAAACTTTTAAGGGCTTATATGTAAAGAGGGATTTTTATATTGGTGTGATTTATTTAAAGGTTAACATAATAGAGGCTTAAACTTTTATGGCCTATTGCATTGACCTGTCTGGTAAATGTGATTTACCATCAAAAAAGGTTTCTTTTTAATTTAGAAGGGCTGTAGTATTAAAACCAATAATATATATATATATAATGCAGGAGTACACACAACATATTGATGGCAGTAAGTAGGCCTTGTATGAAACCTATTTAAATGGTGATAAACATGAGTGAATTAAGTAATAAACATTTGTTTTAGGCCAATACTGTTATAGGCTCACAGTTAGTATAGTTCACAAACATTAGGCCTGTATTATTAAAATACTGTGTTTTCACAAGGAAGCATGAAGTGTATGTTTTTTGTAAATACATCTATACCAGTTTAGATAGTACTATATATACATACACACACACACACACACACACACACACACACACTGGTGTGTGTGTGTGTGTGTGTGTGTGTGTGTGTGTGTGTGTGTGTGTGTGTGTGTGTGTGTGTGTGTGTGTGTGTGTGTGTGTGTGTGTGTGTGTGTGTGTGTGTGTACATATATCCATACATACTACATATATATTAGTATACATTCAGAGATGTTCTTGAAACAAGAACACATAAATGATTAAAGGCCAACATTACAATGGCCAAGCAAGGCGAAGGTAAGTAATATTTAACACATAATCCTGCTGTACACGGACAAGAAAGATGTTTGCAGTTAAATAGATGTGTGTTTTTAATTGCATGTGAATAATATGCACATGCAATGATTACATCAAGTAACACACCCAAATACAATGTTTTGCAGGTAAGTCAATGGCAGATTCTCTAAACATAGCAACTGGCTCCTGGTGGACAATTACTGAACAGACGATTAATACATCAATATTAATAACACTATTCATTAATTATGACTGTTAACATTTCCAAAACTTCACGTGTACAAGAACATACTTGAAAGTTTGGAAACAACACAGTCTTCAGCATACATACAATATTAATTAGATAATCTGAAGTCAACAAAACAAGGCCAAAGACATATTTAGTGAATTATAACATTTATTATTATTTTTCCTTTTGAGAGCGAGTAACAGGCCTGCTTGTTGTCTCTTGTATTTTCCTTTTTTGTTTTGCAACAACTTTAGCCACAACAGAGCCACTTTGAGTGGCCTCTGGCACTTCACGGCAGGGCTTGTGGCCAGTGACTCACCTACAGGGCTTTTGGGCAGTGACTGTTCACTGACAGGGCTTTTGGCCAGTGACTCACCTACAGGGCTTGTGGGCAGTGACTGTTCACCGACAGGGCTTTTGGCCAGTGACTCACCTACAGGGCTTGTGGGCAGTGACTGTTCACCGACAGGGCTTTTGGCCAGTGACTGTTCACAGACAGGGCTTGTGGGTAGTGACTGTTCACGGACAGGGCTTGTGGCCAGTGACTCACCGACAGGGCTTGTGCCCACTGACACATGTGAGCAAGTTGGTAGACACTGCACAAGTGATGGTTGGTCTGTTTCATGTGTGTCTTTTTTTGTTTGTGTCCAAAAACTGGTCAGTAGTAACTGCTTGTGCTGTTTTGTTTTTGTCGCCTCCTTTGTAGGTGTCAGCTCCTGATTTTGTACAGATGGCAGCGGTAGGATGTCGTCAGGAACCTGCACAGCAATGTCTGCTACTTGACCGGTAACATTCGGACCTGGGGAATGAAGATCAGATGCATGTGGTGAAAAATTACCAGCATGTAAAGATCCTGCCTGTGAGGTGTTGAAGTTGAAATGTGGTACAGTAGTCATTCTCAAGTAATTTGCTTGGGTTTGCTGAACAACTAATGCTTCGAATGAGGTGTTGATTTTTTGCAACTGTTTAGGCACTTCAATGAAGACTCTGTGGAGATGTGCCAATTGTGATATCGTTTCTTCCTGCAGTGCAATCATCCTTTCCAGCACTGTCATCAGATCAGAATGGCGACGATTTTTTGCTTCCACAATTTTTCCCTCAGAAGCTACTATTGCATCGTATGTGTTAGTTGATGGACGATTTGGCGGTATAACTGTTTCAATTGGAACCTCTTCATGCTCACTTGATTGTATTTCTGTGTCTATGGCGGCATCATCATCATCATCATCTTCATCATCATGTTCTATAAATAAATGTACACATTATTAAATGGCATGTTAATCTCTGCTGTTTTACTATGTCATTATACTGTGTCATAAGTAACACCTAACATGTTTCCATACGTTTCATAACCTCACATTAAAATCTACCTTGACTTACGAATAATGTTTGGACTCAGTATGAAATATGAATGAATGAACACTTGCTGTAAACTCAGAACTCCTACATGATAGTTAACATCACTAACACAATACATGTTGCCTTACACTTCAATTTCACTGACACTAAGTAATCCTATTTAAAGAACATGTGCAAAACAAATAATGAACATGACAACATAACATATAGAAGTGCACATATTATATGGCCACCAACTGATACACTCACCTTCTAGGTGTGTTGAGCTGCATGACCCAGGTGAAGACACTTGTTCCGTCTCAGGTGACACATGTCCTCCAGGGGCAACTATATATAACAATAACATTAGTTGTACATTTACATGTGTAAATATTGAACAAACAGTTATTGTATGTTCTGTATTTATGAGTACATAACAGCATCAGTTCCTTAACCGAAAATGTGTGTGTGAAAGTGAACATAAATAGTTGTAATAACAATGTACATGCCTGTGTACTTAGAACTTTTGAGTTCCCTAACATACAACATACTATGTTTCTGCAGTAATGCGTGAGGAAAAATTGATTAAATTTGACATAAAAATCATATGTTGTGTAGTCATATCAGTATCATAATGTACATAACTATCATGAGATGAACATTCACAATGGTTATCATGAAGGTGTTCATATTGCAAAAAGTTTTATTTTTGGTAGAGGATATGTGTGGTACATTAATAGAAGATGTGGCACACCTGAATGTGGCTGTCACTCAACAAGACAACACATGCAGTGTGTGATAATGTGTCGTTGATAGTAGTTCAACTATACATATGAGTGAACTAATGTGTGACGTACGGTTTGATAACTAATGACTTGTTGGGGCATTTAGTAGCTAGAGTTAAGCTTTCAAATGAGTGTGATTAACTTCAGTTGTGCTAGTCAGGTTGTAAGAACGGTATTCCCTTCCCCAAAAACCCTAATCAGCCAGACCTTTCAATTACTTCAAACAGGTGAAAATGGTGTGAACTAAGTTGACCCTAAGATGACCCTGTAATTTGTGTGTGTGCTGAACCCCACCCCCTCTGTTGACGTGTATGCTGTGATGACATATTAATTGCAGCTGCTTTAACACAATGGTAGAGGAGCTAAATAGTCGTCAGCAGTGTTTAAGTTATGAACACAATGACATAACATATGCTACGTGTGCCTCATTATGCTGTTTGTATATGACATAAAGCAAAAATGGACCTTTTCATTAACAACTATAGATGTGTTAGTGCAAGTGATGTTTGTAGGCCGTTGCATGCAATATATTTGATACATGTTTAAAATAGGCAGTAATGTCGTGTTTGTAGGAGTGAAATAAAAAAAAAAACACAATAATATTATCCATATTTATGTTCTGTACCTGTAGCTAGTAATAATTTGTCATTAGCATGTGTTACACATGTGTACTACCCTATTGTTCCCCATCTTCGCCCACCATCAATTGCTTCCACTGCAGCAATGCATTTTGGGAATTCACATGTAAATGACCACGCAATGGCACGTGCTATAGTAGTTACTGCTTTTAGTAGGACTACAACATATATGTCTATTTTGAGATATATATATATACAGAATCAGACATATACATATATAGATGCAGGTATGCTTATATTGTGAAGACAGTATAAAAAGCAGCGGAAATATGCAAAATAACTGTAAGCAACGACAAGCCTAGTACAGTAATATTTCTCACCTGGTGGAAATTGTGAGGGATAAATTCCAATATCACGGTCACCGGCCAAGCCCTCCACGACGACGGGAAGTAATTTTCCCCGAAGCAGCTCCTCCAATGGAGTTAATATCAGACGTTGTGGTGTCGGCCCACCTCCAGTGCCAGTAGCATGCACGCGATGGTCTTGTATTTTCTGTTTTAATTTTGACCGAATATCGTCAAATCTCTTGCGACAATTCCGCTTGTCCCTGACACTATTCCCACACGCATTGACACCAATTACTATTGTGTCCCACATTTCTTTTTTGCTTGATGAACTTGTCCGCCCTTGAAAAACATAGAAAATATATGAGGTTAATTAATAATAATACAAGCACCAGTTTCCTACACTGCTAGCTGTTCCAAGAGAAAGCAAACATGCTGTTTTAGGTGTAATATGTGAAGCACATGAGCATTCACTACTAAACCTATACATGTAAGCAAGGTTGCATTAATATTGTATGCAGTTATCGCAAATTGTACGCCTGAGTTTTGTTGTCCTTGTAACGCATGATAAAAAGCTGTGTTTCCACACTAATTAACATAGAAAGATATTCTGTACTCATATTTGCATATGAACAAAACTCAGATGACCTAGGATCACATGTATTTGAATAATAAATGGAAAGGTACACTTACCTACTAAATGTCCATAGATACTGTCATAGTGCGCCAGAATCCCAGTGACAAGAGCTCTATTTTCCTGGTCATTGAAGCGAGGATTACGTGGCTTCTCCACACGTTTCTTCCGACCAGGTTTAGGCTCAGAGCTTGGCTGGTGCTGACTGGACTCTCCTTCTTCCAATGGAAGAGACTCCAAAAGCTGGCCACCAGCAAGCACGCCACCACCATCCACCCCATCAGCAACTGAGCCACCAGCAGCACTCCCACTCCCAGCACCAGCACTCCCACTCCCAGCAACAGCACTCGCACTCCTAGCACCAGCACTCCCACTCCCAGCAACAGCACTCGCACTCCTAGCACCAGCAATCCCACTCCCAGCAACAGCACTCCCACTCCCAGCAACAGCACTCCCACTCCCAGCAACAGCACTCCCACTCCCAGCAACAGCACTCGCACTCCCAGCAACAGCACTCGCACTCCTAGCAACATCACTCCCTTGAACAGTACGGTCACTCCGACGCGTACTCGCACGAGTAGCAATCCCACTCCCACCAGCATCACTCTTCCCACGCTTTGCGGGCATACTTACAGCACTCACAAAAAACAGAAAACAAATGTACAGCCAATCACACGAAACACTTCCACATATAAAACAAGACAAAGATGTAAACAAAACAACAAAGGACAAAGCTCTCACAATACACAACAAGTCTCTCAGTCAATATGCAAATATTAAATCACCCAGCTCTGTGCGTCTCTCTCTCTCTCACTCCCAACAACACAGAGAATGATTACCAGTACACGTTGCCTTTAAATATGGCGCGCTATCCAATACATGCTTGGTTCGCCTGATTCAGCAAGATTTGTGATTGGGCAACCTAATAGCACCCCGCCACGCACGCCGATACACCTGTGTGTGATCGGCAAATCATCGTGAGAGTGGGCGGATTTGTTTTCGGCTTGATTTTGAATGTATTCGGCACTTACTGCATACGGAGAGGGAAAATCGCCAATAACATGACTAATCGGTAAGCTTGCCGATTTCACATATTCGTCGCTTACTGCATGAGGCCCATAGTGTCAGATGCAACAGGAACAGAATCCACACAGCCTCTGTTATTCAGGAGTTGAGACAGTAGCTCTAGCAGTGGAAGCTAAACCAGCTAATGGATAGCACTACTGGCACAGCATACTTTTGAGCTCTACTTCTCACTAAGTGCTCATAAATGTAAAAAGCACTTTAACATCTACGGGGAGAAAGAACCATATCTAATGATCAGTGTTCTGCCATGAGACACCTTCTGGCACGGGAACACACCTTGCAGTCAATTTATTTGAATAGATTGTCATGTATTCCAGTAAGGAAAGTGCCTTATGGCAGAACACTGCTTAGTAAATATGGCCCATTGTTTCTATCCTGTATAAGATTAGAAGTACTAACTCAGGCCCCTAGCTCACTTTGTTATATTAATTTCACTCTTCATCTGCATTATTTGCTGAGCTTCACCTTGTTTTTACTTGTGTGTCTCAGAAAGTTTTTTTTCTTATTTAATCTCACCTGGCCTCAGTAACTCATAGCCCTTAGTGCATATTACTTTGTGCTTGAAGTCCTTTCAAGGTTGCAATCTTTGTAATTCAACAAAATAGATATTACTTGGAGATACAGTAGAGGCAACGCTTATTCTAACATTTGCCTTAAACTAGCCGGGTTACATTCAGGGTATGTGCTGGGTATGTTCTGGGCTAGTTTGAGGCACGTTTAAGGCATTTCTGCATTGACTAACGACCCATAGGATTAACACAGCAGGGATCCCTGGCAGTCCAATTCAGTTTGAATGGGACTGCCAGGGACCCCCGCTGTTAATCTGATAGGCCATTAATCAATGCAAAAATGCTGGGGCTAGTTTAAGGAAATGTATTCAGAATGTACCTGGGTGTACCTGGGTCTTTTGGGGAATTGCCACTGGTTTTTGTTAGAATAATCGCTGCCTCTACTGTATGCTAATAGAGGGTGATTGTGGTGACCCACAGCAGCTGGTTTAACTCACACTGCTAGAGTTTCTGCTTAGAAAAGCAGTGGTTGTGGGTTTAGTACTATTAGTTCTGACACCAGTACACCATTACAGTCACTAGGTGCCTTAGGTTTTCCTACTCAATCTAGTTTTGTGGACATCTTTTTAGGAAATGTGGTATGTGACTCATTTAAAAATACTTTGCACATTCATTAGCATATCTCCCAGCATACCTCTGTTATTTTTTTATTTATTATCAAACATGTTTCTCTCTAACTTATTTGAAGGGAGGTTTGAGGAGATTATATTTAAAATACAAAAACAGTATCAGTGCTAAATAGACCTATTAAGTTGATAAAAAATGTTATGTCTATGCATAAGACAATAGTGACGTGACTTCATCAGGGGTCCCAAAGTCACGTGGTGCCGAAACACGCGTTGGGACACGGATGAGACGGACGACTGACGTCATCACGCACGCGGACGCCTATGAGCCTCCAACTAGTTGCTCTATGTGCATGTGCGCTCTGTATACCGGAAGGCTACAGTTTTAAAGTGTGTTAACCATATGAGCAACATATTTAATAGCTATTGTATACATATACAGTACACACACACCTGAAGACACAAGTAAATTCTCCTCCTCTATTCAGGAGTATGACATGTAGGCTTATTGTTTCTAAGATAGAGGGTTGGATTTTGGCAGGCTGTACAATAGGTATAAAATATGTTGCGCATATGGTTAACACACTTTGAGTAACAGCAACAGTTTTGACCACCCACCCTCCTTAATTTGTCATAGGGTTTACTTCTGTATTTTATTTATGTGTGACTTTTGATTATTCTGCATACAATGCTTAATACAAATATACATCTAAAGAAATGGAACTATAAAATTAAAAAAACAAAAGTTTAATAAAGTAAATATATATCATCCATCATCCATCATCCATCATCCATCATCCATCATCCATCATCCATCATCCATCATCCATCATCCATCATCCATCATCCATCATCCATCATCCATCATCCCTAGGCCTTGTCAATCCACTGCTGGATGAAAGCGTTTCCAATTATCTTCCAGGTACTACGGTGGCAAACCTCAATTCTCCATGTTGCTCAAATACATTTTCTAATTTTATGCTCCCATCTAACTATTGGTCATTCTCTTGGTCTTTTGATATTCCTGGTAATCCAGTCGAGTACCATCTTTGTTCAACTACGGTCATTTCTTTTTGCGATATGTCATGCTCAGTGCATTGTAATTTCTTCACCCTTGTTCTGATGTCTCAAATTTTTGTTTGCTTTCGTACCCAATCATTATTTTTCCTGCCTTTAAGTCAATACCCAGCATACATCTCTCCCTACTTCTTTGAGTTGTCTGAAGCTTCTGAATAATCTTAGCATTTAGAGTACATGTTTCAAATCTATATGTGAACACAGGCAGAATACACTGGTTGAACACTTCCCTCATAAGGCAAAGCGGAATGTTCCCTTGAAAGACAGTCTTGTTTCTTCAAAATGTCCTCCATGCAAAATGTTCCCATTAATTAATACTTGCGTGCCAAAAGTAGACAGTTTTTAACTTCTTGTTCTATTCCATTTATTTAGATCTTTATAGAGTTCACATAGTTGCTGCCAGAATCACTCTACCCTTTCCGAAATCTGTCTCAGCGTCTCCCCTGCTGAAATCCCTCTCCTGGCATCCTATCAAATCCCGTATCAAACACACTCAATTCTCCTCCTCACTTTTCAACCTTTTTTACTCTTCTGCTCCTCCTTATATCTCAGCCCTAGTTTCTCGCTATACACCATCCCAAATCTTGTGTTCTGCTCTAGGATGTCTTCTCTCTGCCCCTTTTGTAACTAAAGCCCTCTCCCACCTTAAACCTTTCTCACTGACTGCCCCACGCCTCTGGAATGCCATTCCTCCCAATATCCGACAAGCACCCTCTCTATCAACCTTTAAGACCCAACTCAAAACAAACCTGCTTAAGGAAGCATATGAGTAGCTCTATGAGTTTTACACAGCATACATAAACCTTGGCCCCTTGCAGACACCCTCCTACTGTCTCAGTACATCCTTCCTACCAACCAATTCGATTGTAAGCTCTTTGGATCAGGGACTTCTTTTTCTAAATGTTACTTTTATGTCTGAAGCACTTCTCCCCTTTATGTTATTTATATTATTTGTTTTCTACTGTATATGATTGCCACGTGTATTATTGCTGTGAAGCGCTATGTACATTGATGGCGCTATATAAATAAAGACATACATACATAAATAGGTGTGCTAATATGCTAACTCCCATCGAAATAATGAGAGCTTGAGATTGAGACATGAGTCCTATCTTGGTAGAGTGGAAATTGACTTGTGTATCTCCATAAACACTCCTGTATACAGTACGTACATGGAGAGATACTTGTAAACACAACAGAGATACACTTGATATACAGTGGCGACACAGTTTATCGCACTGCGGCCAGATCCGCAAGCCGGGAGATTTCCCGGCTTGCTAGTGGCGCCCCTCGGCGTGCCGCGCGTCATAGACGCGCGGTCACGCTTCTTCGGGAGCGTGCGCCCCCTGCACGCGCGTCCAGGGCTCCCCCGCGGGACGGCGGCAGGGGGTTCCGGGGGACCCGGCGGACCCGGCAGCGGTAGGGAGAGCGCCCCGATCGGAGGGCGCTCTTCCGCTGCTTCGGCGCGCGCCTGTCACTCTTGGGCGCGCGCCAGGCTACTGCTGCGGCCAAGAACGGGCAAATGCTCGAATAAACTTGGCCGCAGCAGTATCTGCAAATGTCAATTATTTTAATTTATTTTGCATATTCAAATTAGGTTATTTTGCTCATTTGCAGAGAATCAACAAGTGATCACATTTGTCAAAATGGTTAAGGACTGTGCAGTCTTCAATTATATGTTTCTTGTTAGCTAGGATATAATCAATTTAATTTTTTATTTTCCTGAGCATATGCCTTATCCTCTTTCTATTTGGATTTTCTTGAAGAATTAAATCATGATACTGTATACTGTACTGTACTGTATACTGAATATTCTGCCAATACAGTATGTCATCACTCCATTGCTCTGGAATGTTCCTGTTCTACAACTAGCATGTAAAGAGTTGTGCATGGATGTTTTCTACTTCTTCCCCAGCTTCGAGATTTAAGTTGAAATTCCAGCTTCCCCGGGAGCCATCCGATTCTTCATAAATTTATTGCTTTTGACATTTCTTCTGGAAGGACACATGGTACATAATTGGTGGCCTTCTTGCTTGTCTTCTGCAGGATTATGCCCTGTTTTATCTTTGATCTTTATAATTTAATGTAGAAGTCCTTAACTCTCTTTCTGATAAGTGCAGTCTTTTATTTTTGATCCATCATCTTGTTTGAGTGTAGTGATTTTGCTTCTTCCCAACCAAACACTGCTGCTTTGTCTTTAAGTTTTTCTTATCTTCAATAGTCTTCTTTGCCACATCACAGTTACATTTTCTTACATCTTCAATTATACGTTTGCGGGTTGTATTGTGCAGCTTTGCAAGAAGAATTCTTTATCTTGCGTCTCGGTATTTCATTTGTTATCATCTCTTCATGAATTGTTTTGTCATAAGATATTTTTTTTATCCTGTTTTCTTTTAGTAATTATAGTGTAGCATGAAAGGGAAAGGAATAGTGAAGATTCCTGAAGAAGCCCCGAAGAAACACGCTGAATACTGATCATTTTGCGTAGCTTTGGGAACCGAAATGAGCAGTGCTGAGATCTGAGCCAGCCTAGCCAATTAGGTCCCTAGGTGAGCCATTACCGGAAGTGTTGTGTAACTGCGGAAGAGCAGCAGAGCGAGCTGGAACTGATGAGAGAGACGCCACCTACCGGGAGTCCCTTTGATGCTACACTAATGCGCATTTTTTTATGTGCCAAATGTGAATACACATTTTTAC
Organism: Ascaphus truei; assembly: GCF_040206685.1. Lineage (NCBI taxonomy): Eukaryota > Metazoa > Chordata > Amphibia > Anura > Ascaphidae > Ascaphus > Ascaphus truei. The sequence continues at coordinate 135,525,532 of NC_134484.1, read as the reverse complement.
TTGTTCTTATAAATTATACATTTTATAGAAAGACTACACTATCTCTAGTCCTTTCTTTACTTTTGAGATTTGTCAGAAGATTAAAGTACACTAAAGAGATTACATCAGAGAGATATCCTTGTTCCCATCAGAGAGAGAGAGTCTCTCTGTACATTTGTGGGAAATATGTGACTGTACATATTTTTATATTTATCTATATAGCATCTTTGTGAATACTCTGCGCTCCCCTTACCTGGAGGACATTGCTACTATCAAAGGACCTGTGGAACAATCCTAAAAGGGTTTTTGAACTGCTTTACAAATCACATTAACATATTATTTTATACATTACAGATTATGAGATTTTATTCACACTTTTTGATTGTTTCATGTCATTATCACTTATGTGTTAAACTATTTGTTCACTTCACTTTTATCACTAATTTTTCTTGCTAATCTTTTAAGCACTATTTAAGACCTCATAAAGCAATGTTGTAATAATTTTCCACATTAGAAGGGTCTAGTTACACCAACTCCAGTTTCCTTGCTGCCTCAGGACCTGGTCAGCTTGCCATCATTGACACAACCATGAACTTTGCATTGGATCAGAAGATTCTAGAGGAGAATGTCATACCATCCATCCATGAGCTGATACAAAAGTGGGTCATGCAGAAAGACAGTCATCCTAAACATACAAACAGATCTACCAAAGAATGGCTGCAAAAGAAGAAATTCCACATTTTAGAATGGTCAAAGTCCGGACATAAACCCCATCAACGAGCTGTCCAAGCAAGGAAGCCCTCAAATCTCACTGAGTTTAAACAGTTCTGTATATAGGAATTAATCAAAATTACTCAAAACCAATGTGAGAAACTGACTAGCAGATAGAGTAAATTATTTTATATAACTTCTTTAGTTGAAGTCATTGCTGCTCAAGGGGGTACCACCAGGTACAGAATCTAAAAGTTAACATTCATTTTCACACATGGATATTGAATGTTGAATCATTTGTGGATAAATAAATGTTGAAAAAGTATCATTTTTGAGTCATTTGTTTGATCAGGCTATCTTTATCTATTATCAGGATTACGATCTAATAACATTTTAGGTTTGAAATATGTGAAAATCATAATGGATTCACAAACTTTTTCTTCTCGCCACTGTATGTATACCGTATATGTATATCTATATGAACACACACGTTCGATAAATTCATTGTTCAAGAAGAATTTAATTACATCTTAATGTGCGAAGATGGAAAGAGAAAAACTGATTAAAAAAAAGAGACTCAACATCAATAACCTCAAGAATAAAAGCAGAAAATTTCAACTAGAGCTGAAAAATAACTTTACCTTGCTTGACATGGATTGGGATTCTATCACAAGAAAATATAAAAAAAAACATATAAAGAGTGTAGTTAAAAGTGCAGAAAAACTGGAGGAATTGCTAAGAAAAATCTCAGACAAAGCAGTTACTGAGGAAACCATAATAAGCCATCTCAAGATGCAAAAACAAAAATGTAATATACAGAGCAAGCAAGGTGATGGATCAACACTAAAAGACCATGCACAGAACTTAGAACGTTTAGGTGCATACAGTAATATTTCCATTTGCTATATGCTTTGCTGTGGAGGGTTTTTGTCACATTTTTTACCCAACATAAGTTAACTGGGTATGGCAAAACCAATCCCTGCTTCTTTTTTTGCATAGCCAGTAGAACCAACCCCACACTGAGGAGACCCATTAAGGTCAAAACAGTCTGTCTATGTGTGGGTTTACTGGCTATGCATCTTAACCCTGGCTGTGCTCAAAGCTTTGACCATGCAGCAAGCTTAAGCCTATAGGGGAACCATGTTGAATGGTTTTGAAGCAAAAGGTGCAATTGTGTGCTCATTTGCATGTCATTTCCCAAAATCCCTTGCTGCAGTTAAAGTGATGTGTGCTGGGTGATAATGGTGAAAGGCGGGGTTGCAGACCTGTCTAAGACATGTAAATGAGCATACAGTAATATTTCCATTTGCTATATACACAATGAGGTCCACTAGTCCATTCTTATAAGGATTGAAATGTAAATTCTGCACTACCTTTGTTGCCCAATCTATGTCCTTTAGGAGATGTGGCCTCCACAACTATAGGCACTGGTCCAGGTGAGGTCATACTAGTGATTTGTAAAGTGGTATCACTACTTCTTCCTGCTGATGCAAATATTTTTCCCTGTACAGTTTACCACTCTACTCCCCACCATTGCAGCTTTGTTGCATTGCACAGCCACTTTCAGATTATGATATGATAACCCCTAGGTCCCTTTCCTCCTGCTGTGTGTACAAGCCCTATGTCCAGTGAGATGCTCTCTGGATGTTCTATGCCTGCAATTACATGAAATATAGCTTGGAGGAGTAGTGCTGTATTTATTTTTATAGGGGCTTTACAATTACAATGGTTTGCGGAGGGCAGGTGTTATTATTGGTTGTGTCACATAAAGATGTTATATCATATGGCATCCATGGTAGCGTTTTATAAGTATATGAAGAATCTGGTATATCCATCCAGACCTGCATGTACCTCCAGTTTATAAGAGAGTATATATAAGCAATATATATGGGAAGATTTTTTATATATGTGGTTTTGAAGCAAAAGGTGGCACTGTGTGCTCATTTGCATGTCATTTCCCAGAATCCCTTGCTGCAGTGGAAGTGCTGTATGCTGGGTGATAATGGTGAAAGGCAGTGTTGCAGACCTGTCTAAGACATGTAAATGAGCATACAGTAATATTTCCATTTGCTATATGCTTTGCTGTGGAGGATTTTTGTCACTTTTTTTTACCCACGTAACTTAACTAAGTGTATATATATATATATATATATATATATATATATATATATATATATATATATGAAAAAAGAGAAGAAAAAAGCGCCCGATCTTCGTGTGATAACGTATAAAAAATGTAATAAAACAATAAGACAGTTCAAAACTCACAATAGTACGATATAAAACAGCATTGTATAAGTTTATACTAATATACAGGAGTAGCCTCGAGGTGCCGCCACGTCTCCGCTCTTCCACTGAGATGGATGTGGTCACTCCTCATTAGTGGTGTAACTGGTTTTAGATTCCTCCGTCAACCACAGTCCTGTGGCGTAGGTTCCCTCTAATGAAAGAGTCCCAGTGTACCGGAGCAAAGTTTGGCCTGCTTAAACCTTTTGGCTACTGATAAAAGTCAAATGAGCACTAAATCATGTGCAATAATACCATCCCTACGCATTCCCTCAGACTTTATCTGACTTCTTCAAGGGGTAATGAATAGGTTGGACCTGAACAGGGTTTAAATATATCTCCTGACCAATCAAATGGAGACAGCATGTAATTACATAATGTTATACACTTGATCTTAAAAGAAATACGAGTGAGATTGCTAATTGATTCATTAGAAACACAGTGAGCTAGATGAGTATACAAAAAAAACAACGTTAAAGCAACCATTATCATGGTACTTGAATGTTAAACATATATTTACATATATTCAACAAAAAAAAGCAACGCTGGCAACGAGCTGGATATGCTTCAGAATACCATGATTGACTCAACCATGTACGTGCATTCCTGGAACAATGGATACCAGCAAGGACATTGGTGACTTATACAATACAGGTAAATATCATGTAATATGACTTTAATAACATAATTGTAATTAATTAAATATGAGAGCATCATATAAATAATATACATTACACATGCGCTAAAATACACAGACATGATTATGCATACATGATTTATGTTTTCTTGAGATATATGTTTAAAGATGATTTTCCATCTTCCGCTTAAATAAATTAAATATGTAATCATATTCTATATGTGCATCAATTCAATCTGCACACTGCAAAGTGATTAGATAAATTTCCGATCCATACATTCCAATATAATGTATTGTTTAATATTCATCATATCATAATATCGATGTTGCGTCCTCATGTGACGTGTTTACGTGGTCATTTGACAATGCGGACTCGGCACTATGAGAGGATGCATGAAAACGCCCACCTCCCTGGCGCGCGCATGATAGCTTGAACGTGGCCATTATGATGGCCGCCGTGAAAGACGCTCAAAGCCAGACACACAAGCAGAACTTTATAGCAGATATTTGAATGTCAACGTTATTTTTCTTTCAGATATCAACTTTTACAGCGACAGTACTAAGATATGATTAGAAGAGTCTAAAAGAACAGCTTCAAAACAACATTTTATATTGCTTTAAAACACTTTATAGATGATTGATACAGTGATGCTTATTTTAAATGTTTCTATATATTTGAACAGTAATACTCTATATACGCAAAATAATTGACATTAATTGTAAATCATACTGATATTCACTGATCATTACATAAAAATATATGCAAATATGTAGTTGACGGTTGTATTACATTTCCAACCCAAGATTTTTTTAGATATTTGACATGCACTGAGTATGGATATACTGGCTAATAGTGAGACACTTTTTATTATTGGTGTTTGACAGTTGTATAAATAAAGGAATTGTGATTCAATAGCATATACCAAGTCTCTAGTTTTTGATTGCCCTATACTGTACATTCTTGTGTGTTGAAACAGCTGGTGGCTTAGTTTCGTACTATATCCATTACTTGAGTGATGATATCTCTAATTTGTATGTATGCCAAGTATGTAACAAATTTGATATCCAAACAAACATCTGTAATATTACATTTTGTACAAATTCTATAACATGACAATAACTAAATTGGTAAAATCACATGTCAACAACATTGCAGTTCAACCATGAAGGATGGGCATAAAAACGCTTTCTGCTTAGCATGGTCAGCACAATGAATTACAAATTTTCTGGCCACGCTCAAGTGGCGCGTGCGCGTCTGTGCCCGTATGCTCACGGCACTACACACTTGCCAAAACAGCAAAAAAAAATATTTGTGGCATGCTGAAGGGACACATTACCTCCTCATCCAATCAACGCCAGTAACTGCTCGGCCACGCCCCCGGCCACGCCCCCGTATGTGAAATACTATATTCAAATGTAAATTTGTATGTGAACAACTAATTTACACATTCCAACATGTAGGTGAAAATAATAATTAATATAGATCTGAATATAACCAACTGGAAATATGTCCAAGTAATCTGACTATTCTGTCAAAAGACATACACATGAAACAAACGTGATATTAATGATTAATGATAATAGATGTACTCACCCACCAGCCAACCATGCCCAAAATGACCCATTTTAAATGCAAGGAAGGTTGATGAGTTTCTCAGAATAGAGGAATTGTGGCTGGAACCTGGGAGTTGGGCAAACACATTTATAATTTTAATGTTCGCATCGCATACGACCTGCACATTGATGGAGTGAAAATGTTTCCCGTTACGGTCACATGTGCATCTACAGTCAGTGGGATCAGCGCAACAAGTGTGTAATCTACTTCACCCATCATGCAGGGTAGCTCGGCCATGTTATAAAAGCCATTCCTGAGTTCCAGCCACTCTGTCTGCTCTCTAGGAAAATTAATACAATTTTTGTAGCGCGTCTAGTCAATGCACATAGAAACTGGCTAAGTGCCCGCGAGAATGACGACTGCGAGACCCCACCTACCATGCCCATAGTTTTCTGAAAAGACACAGATGCAAGAAAATATAATGAGCTCGGCATTTTAACAAGGCCAGGGACTGCACGACCTCTGCCTGTTACGGAATCTAAATCTTCGCTTAACTGTTCATAAAGATCAAAGATTTCTGCTGAGCTCAAACGATACTGGCTAATAATTTCCTCCTCACTAATCCTCTCCAAAAGTGTACGGTCATGGTATAAATGTAATCGATCGCTTGGTTGTGTTATTTAATTCACACATTGCACAGCATTGTGGTAAATGTTGGCCATCAATATTATAGGACTGGCCAATTACTAGATACAATTTGTGCATTGCTAGAGAGAGGCCAGGGATCAAGAGGCGGAGACAATCACAAGAGGAAGGTGCTGTCACTTTGCTAATGCTTTCTACATTATAAACTTTCAAAATGTTATATTAAAATGTATGGTATGTTTTATTTTTACATGTGTAAGTATTTTGTCATAGTACATAAATAATTTTTAATTTTATACACACATGTTTGATATTGTTTTAACTGCACCTTTAAGACATACAGATAGAAATATCCAGCGAGTCTTCTGAATGTAAATATTTATGTACCCACTATAGAACCAACAACAAGTGATATCTTAACCTCTTCATAACCTAAGTGGTGACACAATAAGGTCCTAAAGTTAAACGCTTATATTTATTAAAACTCATACTTTTCAAGATACAGTATCACAACTAAAAAGCAATACATGTAAGCTCCAAAGACGCCATTCTTAAAACATACAGTTAGGTCCGGAAATAATTAGACACTGATACAAGTTTTGTTATTTCGGCTGTGTACCAAAATAAATTCAAGTTACAGTTAAATAATGAATATGGACTTAAAGTGCAGTCTATCAGCTTTAATTTGAGGGTATTCACATCCAAATTGGATAAAGGGTTTAGGAATTATATCTCTTTAATATGTAGCCCCCTCTTTTTCAAGGGACCAAAAGTAATTGGACAATTGACTCAAAAGCTGTTTCATGGACATGTGTGGGCTATTCCTTTGTTATTTCATCATCAATTAAGCAGGTAAAAGGTCTGGAGTTGATTCCAGGTGTGGCATTCGCATTTGGAAGCTGTTTCTGTGAACCCACAACATGCGGTCAAAGGAGCTCTCAATGCAAGTGAAACAGGGCATCCTTAGGCTGCAAAAAAAAAAAGAAAACCCATCAGAGATAGCAGGAACATTAGGAGTGGCCAAAACAACAGTTTGGTACATTCTGAGAAAAAAGAACGCACTGGTGAGCTCTGCAACACAAAAAGGCCTTGACGTCCATGGAAGACAACAGTGTTGGATGATCGTAGGATCCTTTCCATGGTAAAGAAAAACCCCTTCACAACATCCAGCCAAGTGAAGAACACGCTCCAGGAGTTAGGCATATCATTATCCAAGTCTACCATAAAGAGTAGACTTCACGAGAGCAAATACAGAGGTTTCACCACAAGGTGCAAAACATTCTTAAGCCTCAAAAATAGAAAGGCCAAACAATATCTAAAAAAGCCAGCCCAGTTCTGGAACAGCATTCTTTGGACAGATGAAACTAAGATCAACCTGTGTAATATTGTAGATAGTACGGGCAAAAAAGGTATTGCACTCACATTTGCCGAAGTTACACGGGCATTTCGGTTACTAAGTTTAACCACACTGCTGTTGTAGATTCTCTGTTGTCAGGGCACCTCTAGTGATGTATACCGTCTTCAGTCGCAGGACTCACAGAATCATGCAGGATCACTGGTGACAGGGTATTATTTTATGTGGAGATATACAAACTTATGGTTGTTCAAGTAACCAACTTAAAAGATCTGATTAGACGAAACGCATTGTGACTTTATCTATTCATTATACAGATTGTAATAGATCCTTTTGGCTATATCTGGAGTACTGTTACGTCCTCCAAGCTTTATCCACTAGTGTATGGCTATCGCTGGGGTGTATTGGGAGTTGGGATCCAGCTGCTTAATGTATCCCATTTTGGCTTTCCGGTTGCAATACTGTTTTTTGTTTTTATAATATAAAGATTTTTTCCTTTTTCCTGCATCCTTTCCCCTTTCTTTTGGTATTATCCAGTGATTCCAGAACCACCCTTATAAGTTGGTTACTTGAACAACTTAAGTTTGTATATCTCCACATAAAATAATACCCTGTTACCGGTGATCCGGCAAGATACTGTGAGTCCTGCGACTGAAGACGGTATACATCACTAGAGGTGCCCTCACAACGGAGAATCTACAACAGCAGTGTGGTTAAACTTAGTAATCGAAATGCCCGTGTAACTTCGGCAAATGTGAGTGCAATACCTTTTTTGATCGTACTATATCTACAATATTACAATATTGTGTGTTTTTTCCCCTTTTCCCTTATATTCTGATGAGATTGTGCGCATTTGGAACCCCTCTTCTTCAACTATTCAAGTGGCCCAGAACTAACCCATTTGCTACCCGGTGCGGCACCCATCAAGGAAACTTATATTTGGAACTATAACGTATCCTTCCCACTCAAAGTTCTTTTTGCGCTTGTTTCTTTTTTCTTGTAAGATCAACCTGTACCAGAATTATGGGAAGAAAAAAGTATGGAGAAGGCTTGGAACGGCTCATGATCCGAAGCATACCACATCATCTGTAAAACACAATGGAGGCAGTGTAATGGCATGGACATACATGGCTTACAATGGCACTGGGTCACTGGTGTTTATTGATGATGTGACAGAAGACAGAAGCAGCCGGATGAATTCTGAAGTGTATAGGGATATATTGTCTGCTCAGATTCAGCAAATTCAGCAAAGTTGATTGGATGGCGCTTCACTTTACAGATGGACAATGACCCAAAACATACTGCGAAAGCAACCCAGGAATTTTTTAAGGCAAAGATGTGTGGAATATTCTGCAATGGCCGAGTCAATCACCTGATCTCAACCCGATCGAGCATGCATTTCACTTGCTGAAGACAAAACTTAAGCCAGAAAGACCCACGAACAAACAACAACTGAAGGCCTGGCAAAGCATTACAAAGGAGGAAACCCAGCGTTTGGTGATGTCCATGCGTTCCAGACTTCAAGCAGTCATTGCCTGCAAAGGATTCTCAACAAAGTATTAAAAATGACATTTTATTTATGATTGTGTTAATTTGTCCAATTACATTTGAGCCCCTGAAATAAGGGACTGTGCATGAAAATGGTTGCAATTCCTAAACGTTTCATACGATATTTTTGTTCAACCCCTTGAATTAAAGCTGAAAGTCTGCACTTCTATTGCCTCTCGGTTGTTTCAAATCCATTGTGGTGGCGTACAGAGCCAAAATTATGAAAATTGAGTCAGTGTCCAATTATTTCCGGACCTAACTGTAAAACTGTAAAAGAAGTATGAAGATTGTCAGCGCAAACTCATGGACCTCAAGATGTTGGTGGCACAGAGTGGAGTTGAATAAAAGATGGAATAAAATAGAATAAAATAGAATAAAACACAGTATTAGTGCATGCATCAACGTGTGTGGGGGATGAAGGGGGGGAGGGGGGAGGAGGTGGGGGATGTGAAGGGTGGAGTGATAGTGGGTTGCCACTGGATATACAGTAAATGAAACGTAAACAATTAGTTTCAGTGACTCACACGGGCTTGTGTGAGACTTCACCCTCAACGCTGACTGTGGTTTGTGAATGCAAACTCCTATAGAGGAGTGACAATAAACAAAAAACTCACACGGCCTAATGTGAGTTCGTTCCCTCAGTGGGTGATGTCAGCCTGTTTAGGTGATGTAGGTACGTCTCAGCAAACTATCCCCAATGGGTGTGGTGTGTGAGTGGCTCCTCTCCCCGTCGCCCATAGACCAAAGTATGTGCAAAATCAGAATTAGCAATATAAACAGGTCTTTATTGGTAACAGTTAAAACATGAAAAACGAGCATGAACAAGAATAAACGATGAAAATACAAAGTGAATAAACAATGAACACACTCACACTAAATGGCAACTCTTGTTGCCCAGCATCAGCCGCGTGGTTTGATCCAGCAAGATCTCTTCCTCCGTTGGTGTTCTCACTGACGCGTCCGGCAGTGGAACTGGAAGGGAGGATCTACACCGGATGTCCTGCGGTTGGCTGGGTCCCTCTCTCAATGAGCTCCGGCAGGGAACAACGCGTTTCGCAGTAAGCTTCGTCAGGTTCCTGATATTGCTAATTCTGGTTTTGCACATACTTTGGTCTATGGGCGACGGGGAGAGGAGCCACTCACACACCACACCCATTGGGGATAGTTTGCTGAGACGTACCTACATCACCTAAACAGGCTGACATCACCCACTGAGGGAACGAACTCACATTAGGCCGTGTGAGTTTTTTGTTTATTGTCACTCCTCTATAGGAGTTTGCATTCACGAACCACAGTCAGCGTTGAGGGTGAAGTCTCACACAAGCCCGTGTGAGTCACTGAAACTAATTGTTTACGTTTCATTTACTGTATATCCAGTGGCAACCCACTATCACTCCACCCTTCACATCCCCCACCTCCTCCCCCCCCCCTTCAACCCCCACACACGTTGATGCATGCACTAATACTGTGTTTTATTCTATTTTATTCTATTTTATTCCATCTTTTATTCAACTCCACTCTGTTCCATCAACATCGTGAGGTCCATGAGTTTGCGCTGACCATCTTCATACTTCTATTGCAACGTTAAGAAGGACTCGGGGTTTCTTTCTTCAAGGTCAAGCAGCAGCTAAAACCAACAAAAAGGGCCAGTATACATTTTTATACTCTTTTATACTACAGCATAATTTTTACATTTTTTAATTATTTAATATATCGTAGGCGTTGAAATATTTTCTATCCACACATTCCAGGGAGCGCCCCAGTTCAAACATCCACATGTAAAACTGTAAAAACTGCATTTATTTTTCTAAGTCCCGTCTCACTGCTTCCAGGCAGCTTCTCACCACCCTCTTGCCAACTTTTCCTTGAGACACGATTTTGAGAGGAAATCTCAATTCTAGAGCTCGTTAAGCTAATCGGATAATACCACAAGTGTGAAAAGCTGGCAATAAGTGGTGATAAGTTGTGCTCTACTGTGCATGTGTAAAAGCATTGATATGACAGGCATACACTACTATGGTGTCATTGGGAATTAAAGTTAATACTGCATGTTATATTTACCTTCATTATAAACTTTGCATACCGGGTGGAGATGATCCAATGTCAGAGGTGTATTGTGCGTACAGGCTGGGGTCACTCATGTAGTCTGCATTATAGTTGAAATGTGCCTGCTGCAGCTGGTAATCAGGTGGGGCCAGGTAGCAAGTATTGCGGTTCACCAGGTTTTCAGTGACGGTTGGCCAGTTATTGCAATAGTATTGGTAAGCCAGTGTTGGTACATTGCAGGGTCAGGAAGTACAAATCTTAAATGGATTAAACCCGACCTTTCTCCTTTTGAAGTCGCCATAAGCAAACATACCGACAAAAGCTGGGAGCACAGACCAATACCCTCTTGTAATTCCCGTAGGAGGGGCTGTGTAAAAAAAGCAATCCTCATTAGTTAAAGTATGCCTTCTCGAATGCTTCTTCCCATGATGGTTCATGAAAATTTGAAAAAATCATTAGTTCTCAATGATATAATCATATATCTCTGCTAAATTCCCCTTATCTGTTCCAGCATTAATTAAAGAAAATATTAAATATGTATAACTACAATTCGGTTTAGTATAAGGACTTGACATGATTTTCAGTGTACGTATATCTATTCAACAATTGTGCGGGCATAGCAATTGAGAATAATGTACAAAACATTGTGTTTAGATATTTAAATTATGAGAAAAAAAATTGATATTGTCTTCAGCGACCAATGTCAATTTACAATGGATCACTTTGGTAGACACTGTTTTTATCTGTTTTTTAAACACCTGCAAATTAACTACTGTACATAACTGTACTATCCACTGGAAAGTACAAAGAGAATTCACTTCTGCCATCTGGCGGATATGCAAAGAACTGCACCAAAACAAATCAAAATCCAGGTAAATCAAGGAAATCAACAACGGTAAACACAGGTGTGATTGGTGTGATTGGCAGCGTTCACTGCAGCGTTTACAGAAGAATAACAAGTGAATCCCGCGTGGAATACAGCAGACTTTACGAAAACGGCTCCGAGACATGATCGGATAACGACCGCTGCATCTGTAGCTTAACACATACATTAATATCAATAGTATACTGTTTATGCGCTACAATTGTATATACTCTGTAACAACTATGATATGTATGGCTAAGATTGACCTATATCTTATCACCTAGACACTGCAATTATATGTTCGATAATTTTTGGGTGAGTATACAATTATTGATACTCTAACCCTACTGTGCGCCCAATAGGACTTTGGTCCATGCATTTCTAATTCCTAAAGGATGCGATAAGGTCCAAATATATGGACTAACAAATTAACTAATTCTTACAATCCAATTCGGGGCTCTCTATTGGCCCAATGTATTAATTATGATCCAGTGACCTATAATTTGGACATAATACAGTCCAGGTAGAGTGACTTTAATGAGCAAACTCTTATCTAACAAAGCAGTCTATATAATTTAAAAGAACCATAGTGTGTTAAATATTCCTATAAGATTGTATGAGTTTGGAAGATCCGTCTCTTTATGGCCATCTTTAAACAAGATACCATCTACTTTGATAAATGTGTAAGTGCCTTTTATTTAGATCTAGTAAGAGTCTGATTATATGTTCAGTGTTACACTGCTGTTTATCTGCATTTTATTCTATTTATATCCATTTGGTCCAAGCGCCAGAGGACGTCCATCTTTCTCGCTCTGTATACAGGCGACTTTACACTTTTTATACTTTGCGAGTGTATTCCTATTATTTGTTTATGAACTTTCTATATAAAGGATTTTATGCTATGTCTACACCCGCCTTTTTGTTTTTGGTCTTGAGGTTATCCGTTTAAATAGGATTAGTCATCCTAATATCTGGGGCAGCACACTTAGGCTACCTGTATACCACTGTGGGACAGTGATTGAACAATTACTAACTATCCACAATACTCATTCCCACCTTTTGTTTTGATAAATCTGATTTTTCAATCCTTTGCATCATTGTTTCTATGTGAACTTGCTTTAGATTTTCATTTAAGGGATACCTTTTATCAGTGTGTTTTTTATCTTTCATTGCATTTTATCATTTGTCTTTTAAAATTATTGTATTTCCTAATTATATTGCCAAACTCTGACTGAGAGGAAATTATACACCTACACCATCGGGTTTCTCTCACCTAACGCCACCCTTCAGGTTTTTTTTCTGATATTACCCAAAGATATTGCCCATTCAAATAATCAATACAGTGCAATAAAATGAAATATATTACTTTAAAAAATACATTACTATAGAAACATAATCTAGCCATTTACTCCATTGATTGTCACAGTGATAATGTATGCCCTCAATGGGTCACACATAGCCACAATGGCATCGATATCTGGATAATTTTCCCATTAAAGATAAAACATTAGTCAGCATACAGAGATGCAGCGGGCGTTATCCGAACATTTCACGTGTTATATTCCTTTGCATACCCAGTCATGGTGTGTGATTTCTTGAAATTTTCCCACACTAAGACACATATATTAGTGTTTTGATCGAGTGCAGAAAATTGCATTTTAGCTTTGTCTGCAATACCGTCGAGAAGATCAAGTGGGTGATCGCGAGTTGTTGTCTTAAAAATCTAATTGCAATGCAACCTGTCTTTTATGCCCGTGCATTATTTCAAGTGTGTGTAATTGTAATTTAAAGATTAAAAATATGAACACACACAACAAAAGTATTTTTAATGAATTAAATGTATTAATTGTACAGGATAATAAATTAAAAATGAAAAATACAATGTCGCCTCTTCTTCCGAATGTAAAATATTTATTCCCTCGCATGCGTACATGTCAAATTGGAACCTTGTTGAAACGCATATGCATTTCTTCGCATTTCTGTGCATGCGTGTATGTCAAATTGGAACCTTGTTGAAATGCTATATGTGTGTCATCACATTTCTGCTCATGCGTGTATGGCAAATTGGAACCTTGTTGAAACGCATATGCATGTCATCACATTTCTGCTCATGCATGTCATTATGTTCCTAATTAAATTACTGTACAGTAAGATAGAGTGGATTTCCTCACTGAGGTACTGTATCTGCTAGACAGTAGTACAGAACTGCTGGAAGTGTATCTAAATAGTAAAAACCGCTTTTATTTTCTTGATTTATATATTGTATTTTGTGCATACTGTATTCTGTACAGTATATCATTGACACATTTTTATATATTTAAATGCCTTTATAACTTTAGGTATAGTACTACTGTAAGTGTGTAGACAGTAAAAACATAAAAACACCAAATAGTATGTTTAAAGAATGAAAAAATGTATTTGTACAGGACAATAAAGGAAAAAAAATAATACAAATATACAACGTCGCCTCCTCTTCAAAATGTACAAACTTGTCTTTTTCTTCTTCGCAGTGGCTGGTGCTTCTTGGACATCTGGGTCTATAAAGAAAGGGAAATGGGGACACCACTTCCCTCAGTGACGCTACTCAGACTAGATCAGGCACAAATGCAATATTGAGACGTATATACAACGCAATGTAAGAGAAATCCCACGTAGCCACACAGTGGTATCCGGCCCTTCTATAACCTCTTCACTGAGGAACACTTTGCAAGAAGAAACCGGAACAAATCAATGCATGACTCGCTGTTGGTGTGTGGGATCCTGGCGCTGTTGGCGTGCTCCTACCGAGGTGCTTGCAGAAACAAATGGAGAGAAGAAGGCAGTGCAGCTGCCTACGTCAGTGAAACAGACCGGGACTCCTCTAGATCAGCAAACTATACATTTATTGGCACATTAAACAGCAAAAAACGTCCGCTCTGACATGTTTCGTGCGAGGGATCGCACTTTATCAAAGAGCATACATGGTACACATACACATTAAAATACCCAGCAACCCCAGCAGAGTAACCAATCAAAGATCGCTATGTAGAAAACCACTCCCTCTCTTGTTAAACAACAGCTGATAGTATTACAAACTTTAACAGAGGGAGTGGGAAGATTCGGGAGCTGTAGGGAGCGGGTAACATGAACAAACCTAGATTAAAAACAAAACCGGACCCCAGGGCTGGAGGTAATTTGTATAATATCTGAAAAAGCGGGGAAAAAAATTGTAACTTTTATAATAATGCTTAAACAAAAAACACCCAATAACCCCAGGCCAGCATAAAGATTAAACAAGTTTTAAAAAGTAGCATATAAAACCAAAAGAACAAATTGCTGTATGAAGTCCTAATTCTATAAGAAAAATAAGCCATGAAAATAAAGACAACATAACACACTTAATACAAAATGGAAAAGGATCAGAGGATGAGATGTCAACAAATGGGTGTATAATTAAAAATATTTTCATTTTTTTGCCCACAGAGAGCATGTTAAAGATATAGCCATTATAATAGTAAAAATTATTGAAATATCTACTTAGAGGAAAATGTCAAACAGTTTATAACCTAATTTATGATATTTGCCACACAATGAACCACTCATCCTCCTGGAAGATAACAATCCATGAAAATATCAATGAATATGAACCATTGCTACATACCAACAATGATGGATGTCCAACAAGGGCCTTGAAAACAAGGAGACAGAAAAAGATAAGGGAGAGGGAGGGGGGTTGGGAAGGAGAGGGGGGTGGGGGGAGGGGCAGTGGAAGGGAGGGTTTTTATATGCTACTTTTTAAAACCCCAGGCCGACGGGGGTCCTCGGTAGGCCCGACCTGTGTCCGCAGGCCCCACAGTGTACCCCGGGGGATACCCATGGGTGTTTGGGGTCTCAGGCTGGTCCCCGCTTGGCTCCGTGGGCCTCCAGGTGGCACCTGTGGGTCCACGCGGGCCCCACATGTGTCTGCGGCCCTCGGGTGGTTCCCTGTGAGTCTCTGTGGGGTCCCCAGTTCTTCCCTGCAGGTGTCCCTGTGGGTCTGCAGGTGGTACCTGTGGGCGATTGGGGGTCATCGGGTGGTACCTGTGGATGTCTGGGGGTCCCCAGGTGGTCTCCATGGGTCCCCGCAGACCTGCAGTACCAACCCTGTATGTAAAAAATAAAACATGGCCTACACTTAAATAAATACACCGTCCACTCCCCCACCACCAAACACATACAGTACAGTAATGTGCAAAATAACTATTATCCAGATATTGATAATAGATTATTTGCCCATTATTAAACACGGCAATATAAATGGCCCGGCGATTTTTTTTCTGAACGTTTAGTGCATAGGCCCCAATGTGTCTTTCTTTTTTAAGGAAGTTCCCATGGCCCGGTGTTGATAATAAGTTGAATGCCTTTTCCTTGGCTTTGTGAGGGTGGTGGGGGGGAAGGTGCAACTAAATTGTTTCTTCTTGGTCTAATGCTCGAATGAGCGTGTAGGATTACAGAAGAATGAAATAATTTGAACTGTTTTAAAATTGAATAAAAGTTTTTACTTACCTGAGAACATGTTTGTGTGTGATATTTCCATAAACAGTATGAAAAGCAGATGAAGCCTACCAAAATTTGAATGTATTGAATAGAATCCCCCCCCCCCCAAAAATGCCACCTCAGAGAAATTAATAGGTAGTAATTTTATGAATGTAAAAATTGATACAATATTTAAAAAATGCATCACATAATGTTTTCTTAAATTCACTCATTTATTAAGCCCTTGGGGGGGGGGAAAAGAAAGAAAAAAAAAAGAATTGCCTTTTTTTCTGACTTGAAATTAACATTGACAATGAAGTCATTCTCGAGAAATCACACTACAGGACTTATCACCCATGTACATGCATGTGAAACCAGGCAATGAAATTTCTCAGCCAAGAATCAAAAGGCTCAAAGATAATGTGTCTTTCTTTTTTAAGGAAGGTCCCATGGCCGTGGGAGGTGTTGATAACAAGCTGAATGCCTTTTGCTTGGCTTTGTCTAATGCCGGGATATGCGTGCAGGATTACAGTAGAATGAAATCCTTGGAACTCTTTTGCAATTTAATAAAAGTTACATTATCACTCACTTGAGACTGTGTGTGTGTGCGTGTGTGAGTGTGTGCGTGTGTGCGTGTGTGCGTGTGTGTGATATTTCCATAAACAGTATGAAAAGCAGACCAATCCTACCCAAAGTTGAAGGTATTGAAGAAGAAATAAGAAATATAGAATAAAAGTTAGTAATATTTATTTGTGGGGTTTCTTACCTGAAATAATTACAAATGCAAAGTCTAATTATACTGCAAAGTGCAACATCATTGATAAAATAACAGTTGTGATTTTAACAATTTAACAATTGATTGAATATGAAAACATTGCACCATACTGTGTAAGGTTTTGTATAAAGCTCATAATTATTCTCTCCTTCTCAAGAAAAAATAATAATGTCCCTTAAAAAAAAAAAATGTTGTTTCCATTGGATTTCTAAGTTTCTAAGTTCTATTCATAAAACGCATGCGCGTGGAACCAGGAATCGGAAATTTCTCTAGCAGCAGTCAAATCATGAAACCATTGTCTTTGTGTTCTACGAAATGCATCACATAGTATTTTCCATTAACCAGGAAGTGAAATAATAGCAAAAAACATCTTGCTGTGAAATTGTAGTACTTGTTATGACATGTACAGGGTAATTGGATCAATCACATAATACAATACTGTATAGTGCATAGTATGTTGTCAAAAATAATAGTGTGGCAAATTTTTAAAGTGTGACTGTATAAAAGTAAAAAAAAAAGGCAACGTTTTAAAAAAAAGCGATATTAGTGTTCCATCGTACTTCATCCTTATCTTTTGATGCTCGATTTCAAAGTTTCTTTTCTGGAAAAAAAATAATGCTATTATTTCTGGTAGTGCGCATCCGCTCTAGTGTGCATGTGTACAAGCATAGATATGGCAGGCATACACTACTGTAGTGTCATTGGGAATTAAAGGTAATACTGTATAGTGTAATACTGTATAGTACATTATATTTACTGTACCTTCATTATAAACTTGGCCGACCAGGTGGAGATGAGCCAATGTCAGAGGTGTTTTGTGCGTACAAGCTGGGGTCACTCATGAAGTCTGCATTATAGCTAACAGGTGCCTGCTTACGCTGGTAATCAGGTTGGTAATAAGGGGGGGCTAGGCAGCAAGAATTTTGGTTCACCAGGTTTTCAATTACGGTCAGCCCGTTATTGCAATAGTATTGGCAAGCCGGTGTTGGTACATTTCAGGGTCGAGAAATACGAATCTTAGATGGATTAAACCTGACCTTTATCCTTTTTAAGTTTCCATGAGCAAACAAACCGGCAAAAGCTGGGAAAACAGACTAATAACCCCTGCTATCTCCCTGAGGAGGGGCTGTGCAAAAAAAGTAATCTTCATTAGTTAAAGTATGCCTTATCGAATGCTTCCACCCATGATGGTTAGGTGAAAATTTGAAAAAAGCATAGTTCTCAATGATATGATGATATATCTCTGCTAAAGTCGCCTTCTTATCTGTCCCAGCATTAATTGCAGACAATATTACAAATGCATAACTGCAGTTCGGTTTAGTATAAGGAATTGACATGATGTTGAATGTACAGGTTATGTCTCTTCAGCAATTGTGCGGGCATAGCAATTGAGAATAATGTACCCAACATTGTGTTTAGATATTTAAATTAAAAAAGCGCCTAAATTTGATAAGGTATTCAGCATCTTCAGCGACCAAGGTCAATTTACAATGGATTACTGTGGTAGACTGTTTTTATCTGGTTTTTAAACACCTGCAAATTGACTACATAATTGTACTATCCACTGAATAGTGCAAAGGGAATTCATTTTTACCATCTGGTGGATACGCGAAAAACTGCACCCAAACAAATGAGAATCCAGGTAATTCAAAGAAATGTAAGGGTGTAAATTATATGAGCTGATATATGTATTACTATTATGTATGTGCCCCCTGTTACCAAGTTACTCCAATTAATATTATAAGACAGAAAATGTATTGAAAGTCTTCTGTCTGTTGACCCACCATTGGCATCTCGGAATCCCAACACATATGATTTTAAACAATTCCCTGTATATAAACACACACACATTGTTGAATTAAATAAAATTTTATTATTTTTGGTATCATTTGAGGATGTTTCTGACAGTCTCTCAGAGTATGTATATATAGTACACCCTATGCCCTCAATCTGATTGTGAGTGATTTATATTATCAATTTGCTGATTTACTTATCCTTAAATACTATGAGCTTGAGTGCAATATAATGGGACACTTTGTTTGATTGTCTATGATCAAATTCCTTTCTGTGAGATTATTTATAGTCCCTATGCACCACATTTCTTCATTCTTATTATGGTTGTATTAGAATAGAGTGGGTAGTTAAGTCCTTTGTTTGTAATTCAAAGAAATCAACAATGGTAAACACAGGAGCGATTGGTGTGATTGGCGGCATTGCCGGCAATGTTCACGGGAGAATAATGAGTGAATCCCGCATGGAATACAGCAAACTTTACGAGGAATGGTCGGATAACGGCCGCTGCATCTGTAGTAAATAAAAGTTGTACTTGCCACTGCCAGGATGAAAATTGCCCTCATTTCAGCCTCTGCGTCCTCCTCATCCTCTTTGTTATCTATGGGCAGCAACAGTAAAATAAACTAAAATAACTACTGACCAGCAATCCCTTACTGACCTTAGTGGTTAGTAAATACTATAGTAATTAAGGGGTTAACCACCACCCCCCATGTTACCCACCCAAGGCCAACCACCCTCCCCTGGGAAACTACCCCCATCCCCCAACCCCTTAACCTCCATCACCACACATACAAATGGGCAAATACACTAGGAGCATAATGTGCCTAATAGCACTTTTGCCCATTTGTTTTCAAAACAAAATAAATACACAATAAAATAACATTGATATAACAGAGCAATACTTGACACAAGTAGATAGTAGCGCAGTTGTGTGCTCCGGAGTGTGCTGATTCCGGTGAGAGAAGGTAAGTATGGACCAGGGGGAGGAATGGTGGGAGGTCCGTCAGGGAAAGGTATAGGGTCCTGGAAGCTGTTGTGTGGTTACTGACCTCCGAGTATGGACACCGGTAAAGTCCCATCAATGATAGAAATCCATTCCACTCCATCAGGGTACCATATGTGGGGATTCAAACCGCACATCCGTGGCTGCTACGAAGAAACCTCCTCCTCCCCCCTCAGTGTGCCACCGAAAGCAGGAAGTAACAGCAAAACTGTGACAGTGTTCCAGGGCACTAACGTAAAATACAAAAAGGCAGACAGCGATGTGTTGACAACACATCACTGTCTGCCTTGAACAGGGCCATGCTGCACGAACCCTCTGGCCACAGGTTTTCTTTATGACCGGTTACTTTCAGCAAATTCTCAGGCTTACCTGATTCTAATTGTGGTACAGTGTTTAACATGGACTGGCTCCCTTCAAGTCTTATCAATCCAAAAAGAACATTTCTGTGAGACAGATTGCATATAACTCAGCAGTTAATTGCTTTTGTTGTAAGGTCCCTCTTCTGATAGGGTGTGTCAGGTGTTTAATATATTAGGTTACACACAGGTTGGATGACAGATTCCATTTCATGTATAACTGCTTGCATTTATATGTACATATAACTGTCTGTTTATCTTCAACTTTTGTTTTTAAAGATTAGGAGGATTGAGTTGTGAGGAAGTTGGGAAGTACCATGCCCCCCCACACCCCCCATGGAGGCTATGGGAATGAGCCTATAGAAGGGGTTTATTACCCTGAAACATTGCCCCCGCATCTTTCTGCACAGACATGATTCCCCATCAGAGGTTTCCTCACCCTACCCTCATTTTGCCAGTGATATCAAACCCCCTTCTCTCACTGCCCCTCCTCCCCTTCTTGTATTCATTTATTACCTGTTTTTTCATTTTCATATATGGTTTTATTATGTCCTTTTTTTCTGTGAATACACAGTATTATTTCTAAGCTTCATTAGCTTTCATGTTTTCATTTGGAGTGCTGGGAACACCTGTTATGTTCTATAAAATACAGTACATTACAATTAAATCAAAACAAACATTTGCCCAAAAAATGCCTTGATTGTCAATGTGATTATCTATACCCTCAAAGGGGCACTGATAAACGTACAGGGGAGTGGTTAGACCTCCCAGGTGGGTTTCAGGGTGTCACTTGTCAAAGTTTACTGAATAGGCCCATATGTACTTCACTGATATACTGACCCTCTTCACCCAGCCTTCTACATGCATTAGTCAATGTTATTGAAGATGTGTGTTGTAAGGAACAAAGGAACCATGTTTTTCTTTTGTAGGGGCATTTTATATGTAGCAAAATACTACTATATCCATAGGTCGTATCTGCATTCATATCAATCAATCAAAACATGTGATATGTAGGTAAAATCAATATTTGGGAAACCATGAAAAACTTCTACTTATGCTACTGAATTAAAAGATTTGGATAGCAGCCATAAGCGCTCAGAAATACATCAAACACAGTGACTCAAAAACCAACATACTGAAAACTAAGTAGCACCATTAACATATCAACAAAACAGTCTGCTGCGATCTACACCTAGCAGGTGGCAGACATTTAATCAAAAGAGCAGTTGTGCTGATGAATTTCTTAACATAAAAGCATATGATTGTGTTTTATTATTGTGCTTTAATATGTTTCTTGAAATTGTATGTACAGTTTAGAAATGGTGCTTTTTTTAAGAATCAAAGTCAAGTGCACTCTTAATTACATCTTATATTAATAAAAACAAGTTATTGATTGCTTTATCAATAATCCAGTTGCCCTATATGTAATCATGTATGCCTACTGCTATTAATGTATAAATGTATCAAATCAAACAATACTAAGAAATATTGTGTATGAGAAAGTACATTTGTGCTGTAGCGCAGCGGTGCGCAAACTGGGGGGCGACTGCGGGGGGCGCGGGTTTTACAGAGGCCCTACGAGCTTCCCGAAGGTACTTAAATTAAGTGCCAATGGAAGCGGCGAAGGCCTCTGTAAACCTCACTTACCTTGGCTCTTGTGGCTTCTTAGACGCGTTACCATGGCAACACAGCATCAAATGACGCCGCCATGGCAACGTGACGTCATGATGCCGGAGCCGAGGTAAGAGGGGGTGGGACGCGGAGAGAGGGGAACAACCGGCAGGGAGGCGCAGGGAAAAAAGTTCGCACTCCCCTGCTGTAGAGCAAAACAGAAGTCTGACTTTAATTATTTGAATGTTAGTGTTACTAATTGTATATCTTTGTACATTGTGGTCACACATGAAAGATAAAATATTACATGTAGGAGACAAAGAGTCTGCAAAAATATATATTATCTGTATCAAAACTAGACTGATCTGAAGTTCAGAGATAAATCATCTGAAATTATTAGCTTATTCAAAAAAAGAGAAAGAATGCCTTTTCAGAAATTAATGACAATACAGTACATAAGTGGGCAGAGATTGGACTTAACATGACATTATCTATTTTAACGTATTCGTATCCATAACGCATATCCCCATAGCTGCTTAGCACAACAATGCTCAGCCATTTTCCTTAAAAATAAGGAAACGATAATTTTTAATGGCTGTTAGGCTTACTCATATGCAAATCATATGGTAATGAGCAGTTTACCTAATAACAGAGATCCTCAGACCTCCTTTCATTTTGGTGCATGGGAATAACACTACGATATTTAGCACCTTCCAAGGGCTGCCCTTACAAACATCCAGACCCTGATAATCATTGAGTTATTTCTTGGAACAACCTAAAAGCAATGTAATGAGTATAGGACTTAGGGCCTCATGCAGTAAGCGTCGATAAGCCGTTTATCGCCATTTTGTTCGCCAAATTTGCCCTCCCGATTCAGTAAGCGCCGATAAGTGGGAAAAATCGGCAATTTTTGTTGCCGATAAAAACTTATCAGCAGCCGGGTGCCGATAAGCCACTTATCTGCACTTTTTTAACTCGGCTGAATTCAAGTAGCCCCGATCAGCTTTTCGCTGCTGATCGGCACTCCAGAATGGAAAGTTTTTCGGTAATTCGTCCCGCCAACTAAAGTTGGCAAGTTGGTGGAGGAGAAGCATCGGCAAGGGCGACACTTAGAAAAAATCAGACCTTTTTCCTGTCTGTGATTGATGCCGGGGGTCTCCGGAGCTGATACCCGCACCGGAGCCCCCCGGCATGCATCCAAGGCAGGAAAAATGCATGTAAAGCCCACTTCATTACCTTAGCGGCTAACCGCTAAGGCAATGAAGGGGTTAACCCACCGTGCCAGCTTTATTGTGGGTAGCGGGGGTGGATGAAGGGGGTATTTGGCCCTTGTTGTTTGTTTAGGGCTTGCGGGGGGGTTGCAGGTGCACTTAACCCCTTCACGACCGTAGCAGTTAATACCGCTACGGTCATGAAGGGGTTAAGGCAACACGCGACCCACCAGCAAGCCCTAAACAACCACCGTTGTGGCTAATACCCCCTTCACCCACACCCGCTACCCACAATAAAAAATAATCACACACAGCAGCCACACAATAAATAAATAAATAAATCTAAATAAATAAATGCACATGAAGGTCAGTCAGCACACTGCAGTAGAAAAGGTTATAATAGCAGATGCTAGTCCCATAGAAAATAAGTATGATACGAACCAATCCAAAGACCAGTAAAGAGACAGCACACCACACGGGGTTAATCCAAAAAACTATATTCACAACATGAAATACACGTAAGCCAACGTTTCGGTCCCACAGAGAGACCTTCCTCAGGGCCGTGCACGGCCCTGAGGAAGGTCTCTCTGTGGGACCGAAACGTTGGCTTACGTGTATTTCATGTTGTGAATATAGTTTTTTGGATTAACCCCGTGCGGTGTGCTGTCTCTTTACTGGTCTTTGGATTGGTTCGTATCATAAATAAATAAATGAATATAAATAAATATATATATATATATATATATATATATATATATATATATATATATATATAACCCCAACAACCCCTATAACCCCTAACATACACATATATGCACATCAATGATACTATAGGAAGGCGGGGGCCCTCGGGTGTTACCCGCAGGCATTCAGTACCAATTATGTGCCCCCCCTCCCAAACTAATGTCAAAACACATACATACTTATAAAGAAATAACCCCCCCCCCCTTAACACATACAGTATAGTAATGGCCACATAATCCACAAATGGATAATAGTGAATGTGCCCATTTTAAATACATAAACACCAATCAAGACATTAAATACATATAGTACTCACCCATGTCCGGCTGCCACGATGAAGGCCATCCTCATCTTCATCCTGCCCATGCCCCCTCCGCTGCTGCAAAACAGACACAAAATGAAAACATCCAATGTAATGTCCCCTAACCCCTTAATCACCATAGCGGTTATTAACCGCTACAGTCATTAAGGGGTTAACCCCCCACCACTCAGGATGCCTACATACCCTCTCACACTAACCCCGCCACCCCGTGAGGCCTAACCACCCTCACCCACTACCCACAAGGGAGGCCTACCCACATACCGTTGAGGCCAATACACCCCCCCTCCCCCACCCCAGTACCCACAATGAAAACAATACACAGCCCCACAATAAGCATCATTCTATTTATTAAATACATTACCCACCCCCTGTGCCCCCCCCCCCCCCCATAAATACATGATTTATCCTTTTACATACAGAGTTCATACCCCAGCCCCACGCGAGTCCCCGGCGGGCTGGCGGGTCACCTGACAGACCTACAGGGTACCAGCAGCTCATTTCAAACAGGTTCTGGAGGCCTGTTGGTGGGTCCCGCCAAGCACCATGGCCCCCAGGTGGTCTCCTTGGGAAACCGTGGGCCACAATTGGGTCACCACGGTAGGCCCGCGGATGTCTGGGAGCCCCGGGGTCAGACCCACAGGTGTCTGCGGGACCTCGGGTGGTTCCCACGGGGGTCTGGGGAACTCACGAGTGCTCACTACGGGTCCACGGTGCCCCCACGGATGTGGGACCACCGCTTCATCCCCGCACCTATGGGTCTGCGGTGCCCCCACAGATGTGAGGCCACCGCTTCATCCCTGCAGGTGTCACCCGTGGAACCACCAGCCTGATACCCGTGAGATACCCGAGGAGACCGCAGAACCAAGGAACCAACCCTGAATGTAAAAAAAATAAACCTGGCCTATACATTCAATACATAAACCCCCCCCACTCAACACCTACAGTACAAAAATGGGCAAAATAACTATTATCCAGATAGGGATGGCCTTCATCGTGGCAGCCGGAAATGGGTGAGTGCTATATGTATTTAATGTATTTATTGTTGTTTATGTATTTTTAATACACAGGGAGTGTATGTTGTTTATTGCAATGTTTATTGGGGGCAAATGTCCCCAATAAACATGCTATTCTGCCTTAACTCCTTCATTGCCTTAGCGGCTATCCGCTATGGTAATGAAGCAGCATTTATGTATTTTAATGATATTGTGCGAAAGCAGGGGGTCCCCTGAGCTGAACCGCATTGATTTGTGGCTCAGAGACCCCCTGCTTCCCGAGTTACAGGCCCCGGTTTGGGGCATCGGTTACAGTGTCGCCGCAATATTTATAGCGGACACGGCGCAAATGGGACGCTATAAAGATGGCGGCGACACTGCCACCCGATGACACATACCGGGGCCTGTAACTCGGGAAGCAGAGGTCCCTGGTCCACAAAGCAACGCGGTTCAGCTCAGGGTACCCCCTGCTCACAGTACACTATTATTAAAATTACATTCATGCTGCTTTTTTACCATAGCACATAGCCGCAAAGGTAAGGAATGAGTGTTTATTTATGTGTGTGTTTTACTCATAGTGTAGATGTGCAGAGGGTCTCCGGAGCTGCACCGCTTTGGTTTTAGGTCTGCTTCCCGAGATACAGACCCCTTTAGGGGTGCCGGTATCCCTCTGCTTTGTTTACATTCCGCAGTCACGTGATCGGGACATTTAAATGCAGAGGGATACCGGCACCTCATAAAGGAGCCTGTATCTCAGGAAGCAGGGGGTCCCCGGACCTAAAACCAATGCGGTTCAGCTCCGGAGTCCCCCTGCACATGTACACTAGGAGTCAAAGTTGTTTATAAATAATTTATATTTTGCCGATGTTTGCGCTGAGAGAGTGGCTGGTTTCTCTCTGCTGCAAACACCTACAGTATCGGCAGAAAAGGCCTATCGGCAGGTTATCGGGAGCCAGGCTGTTTCGGCACAGGCTCGTCGGCAGTTTTGCTTTCGCAGTGATTCGGCAGGGATCGGCATGGATTCGGCCCTTACTAAATACTGCGAAGGCAAATCGCCAAAATAAGGCCTATCGGCAAATCTTGGCGATTGCACTTTTTCGGCGCTTACTGCATAGAGCCCTTAGACATTTCACTACAAAAAGTTACAGATGTCATACAAATATATAAATTAGGGATCATATAATTATCTGAAACACATCATAAACTATATTATGGTTTTAGTGATTAAAGTGATATGTTTATGTGAACAAACATGGTATATAATGTTATAATGACTGTAAAAAGTATGGGTGTACACTAATTTATATAAATACATATCTCAACAATATAAATTAAAATTTCACTTTTATTAATGTACAATTAAAATAAATGAAAGATGTCATTCTTTCATTTAGTTTAATTGTACATTAATAAAAATTATATATTAATTGATATTGTTGAGGTATGAATGGATATACATTATTGTACACCCATACTTTATACAGTCATTGTTACATAGTGTACCATATAATTAACTGAAAAAGTTAATAAGTGTAAAAATGTTACTTTTCTCAATATTATAACAAGATTTGCCTTCGTTTTTTTGTAACACATGAAAATCTCTGTTAATAACGCTGCCTTAATAACACAACTTAAAGTTTGACCAATGCACATGTAGAGTTTATTAGTGCTACTACTTTGAAGAACGGACGTTATTTTTGTATCTCATTAGCTTTGAGGATCCCCGTTAATAAGAGGAAAAATAACATCTCTTCCCTATTTCGGGTATGTAACATTATTTGGACAAAATTACTGGAGCTCTGATCTCAGATCTACCTCTTAGAAAGTAATTTACTTCAATGCTTTGCCTGGGAACTGTAATTATATGTTTATCACTGTAATTGACATGTTGTTTCGTTATAAAAAGGAGTTGATGACAAATAATGAAAGAGTTTAGAGACATAATTTGGTGAATTCATTTATTTGTAATTGAATTGAAATATCCTTTTGAAGTTTCCTGAATTTCTTTCAATAGGTATAGAAAGGGAAACATACAGTATGTAGATTGTTATAGTTGTAAAAGAATGTGAATAACTCTGTTTACTATTTTATCAAATTAGAGTTATCTGTCTCTTACCATATACACTGTAGTACACCTGAAATGTATTTTCCAAGTAAATAGCGATATCTATCGCTCTGCTCTTTCCAAAATCTGTCTCCGCGTCTCCCCTCCTGAAATCCCTCTCCTGGCTTCCGATCAAATCCCGCAGCTCACACTCAATTCTCCTCCTCACTTTTAAAGCTTTACACCCTTCTGCCCCTCCTTACATCTCAGCCCTAATTTCTCGTTATGCACCATCCCGACTCTTGCATTCTTCTCAGGGATGCCTTCTTTCTACCCCCTTTGTATAATTATATGATCCATAATTTATATATTTGTATGACATCTGTAACTTTTTGTAGTGAAATGTCTAAGGGCTCTATTCAGTAAGCGCCGAAAAAGTGCAATCTCCCGCCTTAAACCTTTTTCGCTGACTGCCCCGCACCTCTGGAATGCCCTTCCCCTAAATATCTGACTATCACCCTCTCTATCCCCCTTTAAGACCCACCTTAAGACACACTTGCTTAAAGAAGCATATGACTAGCACTGTGGATAATACTGGACACATGATACATAAAGCTTGCCCCCTGCAGATGCACTTACCAGAATGCCCGCTGTATGTTCTCCATACCTACCAATTAGATTGTAAGCTCCTCGGAGCAGGGACACCTTTTCCTTAATGTTACTTTTATGTCTGAAGCACTTATTCCCATGACCTGTTTTTTTATTATTTGTTATTTATTTGATTATCCCGTGTATTACTACTGTGAATCGCTATGTACATTAATGGCACTATATAAATAAAGACATACAATACAATATAATCTGCCTATCTGACTCTATTATACACAAACTACATTGAATGTCTGGTACACTATAGAGAAAAATACTTTGTTACAAAGTGTAGCAAAAATAGAAGTCAGTGTGATATTCTCTCAGTTGGGTGTAATGCTAAGAGTTAGATCAGTGTTTCTCAACCTTTTTTTATGTGGCATAAGTCTTGAGATGACCCATTTGCTTGGGTATCTCATAATTGTATCAATTGACACATTTATTTAATTTCCAATTAAATTGTGTAGAAACTGAAAATAATATATAATTACAATACCATTTCACACTTTCAATTACAGTGTTATTGTGATACTGTTTGTAAATGCAATAGTAAAATTAAGGTGGATTTTGTACATTTTTTTTATCAGCAAAACATTCAGAAAATATTGCAGCATTTAGGTTGATACACGAAAATCACACGTAATTTGATTTTTCCACAGGACACCCTTGAGGTTAGTCTGAGGCACCCCTGGGTGACATGGCACCCTTGCTGGAAAACACTATTGTTCATTCAGTTTGAAGATCAAAGATTTGGTAATTTTATTGTATTATTTATATTACACCAGAACATTTATAAGTCCCAAATGTGTTAGTTAGATTAAACTTTAGTACATGTCTAAAGAAGTGGCTAGTAAATTCATCTGTAAAAATATTCACCTGCAATAGAACTATTATGTTGGTCTAATAAAGGTGCCACAACCTACAGCAAAATTGCTTCAAAAAGTATATATCTGAGTTGTAGCCCCAGCATAAGGAACATGTCTCTGAGAATTCAATGCACCATGTTAATTCCTCTCCAAGAGGTCCATGCTCCTTCCCATGACATAGAATGTGGGACAATCTAAGGTCCTTCAAACACTGGAGAAAATAAAAACCCACACATAGTCAGGAAATGTATATTATATACCAATATATTCATATATTTTGTATTAACCATTATCATTAACTAATTAGATACACAGGTGTGATTTGCAGTCACCCAACATATAGATTCAATACCACACATTGTCACACCCATTGCACTGAGTTTCCCTAATGCAGTCTGCAAACATGTTGTTTCATTGGAGGCTCCAAATGACATATACTGTATTTGAATCGGAGCCTTGTGACTGGTAAATGAGAGAATATTACAAACCAATTCCAGTGTTTTATGAAGAAATGGTAATTAATTAATATCTGAGCCCTGTACACTTATTGCAACTTCTTGTTTGCAAAAGGGATATCAGCATGTGTTTGGGGATGTCATACCACTTTAGTAATCCAATGGCAATATACTCTATATAGCCATATTGATAGCATTCCTGAAAAATAGGCTCTGTATGCTGTACACTATATTCAGTTTCTTAAAGAGTTTTTGGTATGGTCATGAAACTTCTACTTAAGTATTAATATGTATGTAAGTGTGCTGATGCTATCCATAGTGTACTTAAATGGTATATCAGTAAAAGACAGTACTATATGTACAATCCAATACAAAGGGGTTTATACAGTATGTCAAGGGCGCAGAAAACTTACCTGACAAATCTTGCAGGGTTGCACACAGTTATATATTGTATCAAATGGGACTTGTCTATAACTAGTTTTAAAATGTAATGCAATTGTAGCATTGTGTGATGCATGTTTCAGAGACTGTGCTAAATGTTAAGTATTTGAATACTTTCCCTTTCATTAGATGAGTCCTTCACTTTTTATTTCAAAATGTCCCTCCTAATCTTCCTTTGGAGAGCATGTGTTTCTTTATGTTGCATGTGCCTTGTTTCTCTTCTCATAGAAGAGGGGAAGCGCCTTTGGAGCATTAGTGACGATCCTTTTCTGTAGCACAAGGTCAACATGACAATCTACAGACAACGTCAGTGTATCCTATCATCAGTGACTTCCACTTGGTGTCAGGGTCAATGGGAGTTTAACTCCAAAGTATGAAAATGCATGCTATCAATTGGATTTCATATACATTATTTGATAACAAATTGAGCTAAAAATCGCCAAATTAGGATATGAACTACCTATAAAGATGCCCTATTGCCCTGATTTTTTTTAATTTAAATTATGTACAGGTATTTAAAAGTTATTCTCACTCCTACTGTATCTCCTAAAAAAATGTAGTTTCCAAAGCGCTGGTATTCCATTTTATATCTAAAGTAATATTGGGAGCATTAGATTTTTTTTTTAATGTATAGACAATTGACCCTAAAAGGTGTAATTTCATCTAGATTTGAGCTTGATTTTCTAGTAATATGCCACTAAAAACTATATTTAACATGAAATGCCTAACTTTAAATGTCCTGATAAGTGTGTAAATTACTATGGCGGTCGAATAAAATTATGATCACCTTCAAATGACCCATAATTAGACAGCGGAATAGATAAGATATTTTTTTTAATCGCATGACATTTCTACACAATCCACATTGATGTAAAATAGGAAGGAAAATAATAATCTTGTTTCTTAGGTTTATATATTGGGTTTTTAAATTAGATTATGATATATATATATATATATATATATATATATATATATATATATATATATATATATATATATATATATATATATATATATATATATATATATATATATATATATTCTGCAATGCATCTTGCATTCCCTAATCTGCTTTAGCAAAAGGTAGTTCAAAACAGATAACAGGACATCTAGAAGTTGTATTCGCTTCTCCAATCAAACTTTAAGGACTATCTAAAAAGTAGGGTGATTTTCACAAACAACCTGTGCAGTCTTCATATTGCAGCTAATATCCCCTTCATGTTAGTTTAATATGTTCCGTACTTGCATCCGTCTTCTTTCAGAAGAGACTTTCCAGCAGACAGCTTAGTTGATTTAGCATGGTACCAGTCATGCTCAAAGTCGAGTTGAATAGTAAAATTAAACTTTTCATAATCTTTAGGAAGAATTTTCCAGACGATTTCTTTGCATACTTGATGGCAACCAAAATATCACAAGCTCATAACACATTGGTACCTTTCTTACTAATTAGCACATAAAGGATATGATTTACACTGAATAAAAAATTAAAATGCCCAAAGTATTGACTTCTTCGGGAATCTTATTCATTACACTAGTCAAGAAGGGGGAAAAAATGAAGCTACTGATAGCTCGTTCCAGCTCTTTTTATCAGGAGAAGTGTGGAAATAAAGGTAAGCACGTGTATTGTTTAATGAATGCTTTGGCATACTGTATTTGAACAGGTCTAATTGATATTAGTTACTAATATAGACATATCCAAGCAAACATTGAAGAAGTATTAACAGATACGTTAAAAATAAGATTTTGTGCACAAGTAAACACATTGTTCCAAGACAAACTATATTATCATAACATGTAATAGTATTCTAATTAAAGCTTTGACGTGATGCACAATTTTCATATTTATGTTCTTATTTTTTTTTCAAACATTAGACGAAGTTGCATTGTTTACAAAAATTTATTCATACAAACTTTGCACACTTTATATAACATTGATCAATTCCCTAGTTATAGATATGTAATATGTGTAATACTTGCTTTTAATTATTTTAATAATCAGTTGCACACAAAATATAGACTGACATCTATGCAGATCACTGTATGACAAATCTGCTTAATTTCGTAAGGCGCTTCTGTAAATTATACATTGGATTCGCTACGTGATTACTTGAAAATAGTTGCTGCTATTACCACTATACTCTAAACTAGAGAACATTAAGAGCAAAGAAAAAGCTATTTCAACACTACAGCTAACACAAAATACAGAAAACCTGCCCACTATTAGCGAACACATAGATGAGACTAAAATACAAGCTGATGTGTTGCAGCATTTTAGGGCCACAAAAAAAGCCATCTGTGATTCGTGGCGATTTAAAAGGCGAGTAAAGGCACGAAAGCTGCAAACTGCATCCCGCGTCACATTGCCTGAGGAGAATGCAAAATTAAAGTAAGATTGATTTCATTCACAGGACTCGGGCACAGATCGAAAGCCTATGTGCAACTACTGTTTGCAATAGGATCAACTGGCCGTGATAATCCCACGTGGGAAAGCATACTCGTTTCTTTGATTTATCACCTCATTCTGATCAGATTGGTAAAGGAAGCTGAAAGGTTTTCGTAAACTTTCCTGTCAGCTGTCCTGTTCTTGATTTAGACATTGCTGAGTGACGCGGATGAAGGCTTTTACAAGATTTCTTTTTTTTTTTTTTTCTTGTAAATTGAGAGAAGAAAAAAAAAGTATATATACATATATTTCTATACATTTTCTTTGTAGACATTTGCATGGTGGAGGAAGATGACATGTTAATATAACAGGATGCTACATATGGTTTTTTTTGTTTTTTGTTTGTTTTTTTTAGCATTTGCTAGACAACATTTGATTTTGGATATTTTGTGAACACTACACATTATGTTATGACAGAAGTTTGTTTTATGAAATAACTTTTACTAAGCAATCAGCCGTAATGTAGAAAAATACATTTTACCTTTTAAGACTCAAAAAATAAAGAACAAAATGTTAGTAGTAGTGCATAAGTATTTAGTAGTAGCTACAACATGGGTTCCTAACTTTACAATAAGTTGGCATAAAACATAACAAAATATTAAGAGCTATTCACAATTGTTAAAATATATGACGCAGAGAGAAACAGTACTCAAATAGTGCAGGACATAGGAAAGGGATACAATTCTAGGAGAAAACAGCAACATAAATAAATACCTTAAATAAAAAGCTCAAAGAAGATATTTTTGGTAGTTTCACAGGATGAGAAGCATGGACAGCACTGGAGAGTTACACAATTGTACTTTGTATCAAGTTCCAATACAAGCTACCCATTGTCAGTTAGGTAATGGACCAAAATGTAGTTCTTATTTCCCAAAGTCTATGACAGGCCCAGAACCATCTACTTCATTTTGGGCAGTTCCTTTCTGCATTGTGCTGTATCTCTTCCAGTCTCTATATTGTCAAACCACTGGTAGATATTTAATGACAGTGTTGCTTTGCTCTGTGGCCTGTCCAATCAGTAAGAAGAAGAACAATATAGAGGGCTTTTGATTCAAATTTGTTTGGGTCAGCACGGGAGAATTATACTCTAAACAGAATTAAGGAAAGCAGGGCAATTGAAATGTCTAACAAGGGGGGGGGGGGCAGCTCTCCTGGATATAGGTTCGTCTTAAAGGAGCCTGTGTCCAGATTCACCATGGGGAAGAATCGGCTTCAGCAATTCTCCCAAATCATTAGCATCATAATGCTCTTGTAGTGGGGCATCAATGTCTATGTCCCGTAGCAAATGGTCAATATTAATGTATTCAACCCTGATGTGGATACAAATATTTATCCATGTCATTTGATTTAGTTACAAAAATAGGAGCAAATTTTCTTAACAACGATTGTCTTTTTTTCTATTTATTTTTATATAAAAACATAAACATCTCGTTCGAATTATTGTTCTCGTGCACACTTTATATTAATTGTTCTCTATTATTTATATATATTTATACATAATATATATATAACTTATTGATTGGTCCCCAAAGTAGATCTGTGCGTTCTCTAGTGCTTTTGTACAAAAGAAAAACGATATTATTATCAAAATATTCATTTAATGGCTTTACTTCATACATAAATACATGTTTGGAGATGACACAGGAGCGATGATTGTTCAGTCACTTTGGACATGACTTTTTGATTTGTTGGGGTTGTATACACAGGGTGGCTGGTTTTTCATCGCTACAAGTATGCTACTCGGCGTCCTTTATTTTTAATTCTTTGTTTATACCTTTTCCCCAGGACTGCTGCCAAGTATTTCTTGACAGCCATTTGTTTTCTGTAGCGGCTGTAGCTGTCAGTGAAGATGCCATCTGAGTGTCGTTTGGAGAGTGGTTCCGAGTCCTCTTCCAGGCTGCTACTCACCCCACTGCAATGGCAAAACGCAAGAGTTGCAAACAGACATCTCTCTACACTGCCCCTACCAGGCTGTCTACTCTAACAGCACCCCATGTCCGTAATACCCAACCATTAACACTGAGCATGCAGCGCTATAAACGTATACAGAGTATGACTGTAAATGTCCAATACTCTGCAAAACGAAAAGTGCACTCCAACATAAAACTGGAGGTGTCCAGTATTAAAGATGCTGGTGCTCATTGCCCACCCAGATGACATCTAGCGTGTCCCAAACAGCAACAACAAATACACTAACAAGAGCATCACCAGAACCTGGCTTTCATTAGAAGGCGCTCTTATGGTTGCACGTGTTTTGAAAAAGACATTATAACTATGCAGTGCAGCATGCTACTTTAGGGGGAACTTACCTAACTACCTAATAAAATGAATCTGCTTCCATAAATCGTGTACGTTAATATAATGTATATTACTCGAACTAATGGACACTTCTTAAGACATAGATACTTTCTCTATAACAGAGTCCATGACAACCTCCTTTACATACTTTAAAGCACAATACTAATCTAGCCTAAATGAACACTGTATCTTGCATTGGATATGAAGAAGAGACTTTATTTTGTTTATTTTTGAATGAAAATTGTCCTAAGTGTACATCGTTAGGCTCAGCAGACACCCTCTGCTTTTCCAATGTTCCACTGTTAATTCACATTTGCAACTAGATCACAACGGTTATCATAATTTGATACACATTTTATGTTCATAATATGATTAAACTATCACTGATTTACTTGTGTTCTGAGACAGAAATCTGTGACAATGAAAACATCTCATCTTGTAACACAAAGGACATAAATAATTACAATGGGGCTCCCTTTTTATCACGCCTATTTGAATGTTAAACATACAGTACCATCGTATGTCAATATACTAGTGCTGCATTCTCTTTAGCCCCAAGTCTTATTGCTTTCAAGGAGGCAAATAGCGAGAAAAATATCGTATTGTCAAGCCCAATTATTGCAGTGTAAATTCTGAACAAAGGCTACAAACATCTGCCACGGTGCTATCCAGGCTCCATCAAGCAACCTTATGCCTTGATCCTCCTGTTAGACATCTCCCAACGGCCCCTGTCTCACTACCAATCACTACAGGGCTGTCCTGTCTTTTGCTACTCTAATTGCCTCAGGGGCTCTCTGTCTAGCAATATGAAAAGAGTTGTGTTTGTCATTCGAAATATATGGCAGAAATGTCACTGTAATGATTGGGGCCACATTAGGGCTGACTTTGTAGCGTCGTTTAATTGCAAGACACTGTATTATCTGTATACAAACGCTGTCTGCACCTGAGAATGTAGGGTGCTCTCCTCACTTAATCCAAACATATACCTGTATTAAGTGCAGTGCTATATAGAGAAATAAAGAATAGAGGCAAAGAATAGTGTCCTCAAGGGAAATGTTATTTGTAAAGTTTTGTCAGGGCAAATACATTCTGCTAAAAGGGAGGACTTCAATATCGGTCTAAGCCCCACCCTGCTGTGTATTGATTCGAAAATATACATTTTTAACTATATCATTAAAATTGCGGACTGTGGGAACTTGTCTATGACAGTCTATTCTCTCTACCGGGCAGACAACAGTGCAGAAATGCAACTGTTGGACTTATTTCCCATTTCCCTTAGATGCATCTCTATGCAGGTCTCTAAACTGTTCTCACTTCAATAAGAAATGTTTGTGAATGTATCATTTTTGTAAAGAACATATAGGAAGAGTTTACCAAAATCAACACATGTAACCGTTCTAAAGCAAGAACTCACAGGTTCTACTAGCTAAAAGGGACACATCAACACATACTGTGAAGTTGAAGTCTGATAATTTATGTCGACAGTCCGGAGACAATATATTCATCACATGAATTATTCATTATGAAAATGTAATGCTTTCCCATGGGCTTTATTACAATGTTACCTTCTCCTGAAATCTTTACTACACACGGTTACACTGCACAACGGTGATGGATTTATAAAGGACAGCAGTACCATATTAAACTATATTGAGGATGGATTCAGCCACAAACGATTTGCAAGAAGAATCCAGGTGGATTGAAATGACATTATATAGTAGACGTGTTCCGGTAAAGCAGCACAGTCTTATTTAAATAGGACAATAAAACAAATAATCTTTCGCTTCCTGCTTCTGGAAATATTCTTAGTATGCTCCCTATGTTGTTATTTTTTATCTTACATACTGTATACGGTGTTCAAGCCTTTGTGTTATTTTCGTGATCCAAGGTGTCATCTAAAATATTGTATGCACGTTTTAAGCAATGGGTGCAAATATTCACTTTATTTTCAAAGTTAAACCTTACCCTAAGCGTTTGGCCATCAGAGTATGCAGGTATTTTCTCGCAGACAATTGCCCCAGCACATTCCTATAGGCTTGGTTTAATAGATCATCAGCATGTCTGACAACAGCAAAGGAAAAAAAAGATTTTAAAACAATGAAAGATTATTCCGGGAAATCTGACATCAACATGTGTTGTTTTTCAACAAAGAAGCATTTCTCAAAGGAATGTGGGGGAGGTGCAGCAGCCCCAAACCGCTTCCTGATTATCCCAAGACCTATCTGTCATGGGGTCATGTTTTACTCTGTTCATCTGTTATTCTTGATATATTCCTTCCTCCCCACATCTCTATCTTCTAATTATTGCATCACACGATTCTTTCGCACTATTAGTTTTTTTTTTATTCCAGCCAAGACGCTGCTTATTTGCAAGATACCACCTGATTAGCACTGAATTATATTAATCTCGCTGTATTTCCATTCCTCCTTTTAAATGTGCATCTTCTGTACATTAATGTGGATGCATTGCATTCTTTGCCATATGCTCTGACATGAAACAGAAACACGTTTATGTTGTTTTCAGATTGTATTCGATTATTTGTGATTATGGAACAGATCATTTTAGTTACGTTTTAATTTGCTTAGGGGGAGAAAAAAAAGTCTAAATTCACCTCTTTTCCGGTGGGTAATAAAAGGAGTACATATCATCTAAGACCGTAGCAGGGTTTCCTATACCAATCGGATCATTATCAAAAGCAAAATCTGGAAGAGTGTTGCCATCTTCATCGTACACTTCATCTTCAAGCCTAACAAGCAACCAAAAGGAAAGGAGAAATGAATTGTCAGCCTCTTAATTAAACAAAAATGCATAATGACTTGATCAGTGCCTTTCGGCACAATGTTATCCCTGGCAGGGGTTCATTTTCAGTGTCTGTATTACTGGTCCTATTTTTCCCCCTGAATATTGTTCGGTGATGAGATGCCAGACGCTGATGGAAAGAGACCCCCTGAGACCTTATCAATCTGTAGGTGGGCGTGAGAGAAATAACAAGAGCAGCCCATCTGTGATCTGACCTGAGGTTGGGGCTGGGCCAGATCGAGCTGCCAAATCCTACAATCATTAGTAGAGGGAAAGAGAGAGAAAGAAGGGGGGGGGGGGGGAGGAGGGGAGTGAGGGAACCAACTCTCCATTATTGGCAGAAGAGCATCATCAAACAGGCTATCAGCTTCCAAATATTAAAGCAGAACACAGAGCGTTTGCCACGAACCACAAAAAATACTTAGCATTATCATCACCCAGACCTTTCCTTGGAGAAGGAGGGGGGAATTGGACAGACATTCTTTAGGTCCTGACTTCTCAGATGTTCGTTCACTTTCCTGCCAAATTCCTCCTTAAGATTTTTTTTTTTTTTTTTTTTTACTTTGTATTTGTCGGGATGTAGGTTAGCGTAAGCTATTTTTGTCAGTTTGCTCTGGCAGCATTGTTAATAATAGATGTTTCGAAAGTGTTTTACTCTTGCTAAATCTGGATCATGATTTAGCTGTGTCGGATTCTCAGTACCGCAGGCAAATGATCGTGGGTATTATATAGATCAACTGTGCCAAGTGAATGGGCTGAGAGAAGCACCCAAACAGGCCCCAAGTATTTTTAAACTCTCCTTGTTTTCAGGTCAGAGACAGAGGCACGAAACAGCATTTAAAACAAATCCTCAGTAATAATCCCCATAACAGATAGATGGAAATACGGTATATTTAGTTTTAGAATGCATTTGACCAATGCACTAATATAATTGTACTTTACAGTGGACTGTATCTTTACACATTACATATTGTATACATTACATTGTTTGTCCTATACATCTGCAGTTTTGCCTCTGTTTTAGCGATAACTAAACATAGAAACCCCCAAACTCTCAGTGACAAATTGTATAAGAAATGTTAAGAAAATCAATACATTATTATTCTGAAAATTAATGACCAGGGGATTTGCAAGATATTAGACTTGCGTGCGACGAAACAATGATATTTCTGTTCATACAGATGCCATGTTACAGACAGTCCCAATAGCATGTATTTAAACATTATTAGTTTAAGCAAAAAAAATTATATTCTGTTTGATTAGACAAAGATGAATATCCCTTTCTGTCCTAGGTTTTCGACTATTGGTCATTTCCCTTCCTTTGATGATTCCTACTGTGTTACGTCATTTTTATATCCTCGGGGCTCTATTCTTAAATAATCATTATCTTAAAGAGAGACATACTAATTGGGCTGTCTAGTTTCATATGACAGCAATAGCATAGTGTGCCACTGAGCGACCTGCATTTCTGCATCATACTACATGTCATATTTCCCTGTCTTTACACTAAATAACTGGATTCATAACACCATAAATGGAGAGTATTAATTTCTAAGCTTTGGCATTAAAGCTAGCTGGTTGTTTCAGTATGTGCACCTATATTGATGTCAGGTATGATCGTGAACGTGAACAAAGCATGAATCTACTGTACTCGGTAAAGGAAAAACGTGTTTTTTATTGTTCGTGTCTCCTGTGAGGTCCAGACCATGTGAGCTGTATTTTACCTTTAAAATAGTTAAATGAAACACGATTTTAGAAACAATATAAGGGAAACTACACAGCTCATTCAACATCTGTAAGATGATGAGTTTTGATCGCACAATAGCAGCCAATTGACTTATTTGAATTGTACTGTATGTAGATATCGTTCTGTAGCTCTGCCAGAGAACAGCAGCTTTGGGGCTTCCCTGTATGTCATATCTTTGTCTGTGAAGTCTCTGTTGGCATTGCCGAACAGGTGGTCCTTCCTTTCACAAGATTGTACTGTATTTCTCGCTCCATACTTCTGTACCCGCAGCCTACCTTATTTCATTATAGGCATTGTTAGCCCCCTTACATCTTTGCTTCATTTTACTATAATGCAACATTTAGCAAATGTACAGCCTCAGATAGTAGGCATTACAGCGAAAACACAGTCAATTGCCCATGTACCGATGCAGAAACAGCATATTGTACATCCGATTTCCAGCAGTAATGAGAAATAGGACGTGGGGGGAGGGGGAAGCATATTCAGGTTTAACAACAGGTATTAGTACAAAATGATCATGATTGCCACCAACCCTATACTTGCCTAAGTGCCGGGTACTTGAGAGCAGCAGGTGAAGAGTGGACGCTGCAGTGCATTATCCCATACACCAGCAGCCAGGCGAGCAGCGCTTTCCTGCACATTGTCATTCTGCGGGCAAGATAAGTGATAAAACATACTTTAAACAAGCATTTCTCATTAGCTCTGATCAGCCATTTGACCTTATTTAACCATTGCGTTTTAAAATACAGCAGCTAAATTCTACACATATTTACACAGTGTCCCTATTAACATCTCTTCTTGCTACTAAATGCAACACTATAGCTATTTCCAATGTTGTATTTTTGATCTCCGGTATATAAAAGCATGCACGTTTCTTGTTTGTTACCCTTACCATATAAAGAAAATTCCGACTCAAAAGAGAGCTCCTTGGTTTTAAGTTACAGCCAAGTGTCCTGCAAGTTTCTGCTGTATCTGTTAGAATGTGGACTGCATTTCTTTGTCCCTGAAGTTGGGGGTAATAGGTGCACTGGCAGATCGCTGTGGTTTCGATTAAAAGTTTGATGGGAGCCACAAATCCTGAAAAAATGGGGTGGATGCCGGCTGATGTGAGAAATGGACAGAAGGATAAAAAAATAAAAATAAAAATAAATAATAAGGAATAAAAGATAACCTCCCTATCTGGACAAATAAAAGATAGAGGAAGGAGCAAATTAAAAAGAAATAGGCGGCAGATATAAAAGCAGGGAGACAGGGAGTCAGAGAGAGCCTGGTGCAGTCTGTGATGAGTCTTGGGCTGAGATGCTGACAATGAGATCTGATCTTCTCTAAGATACTTCTCCTGAGGCGTTTCTATCTAGCTGTTTTCTTCTCCTTCTTCTGCTGCTATTCAAGTTCACCAGCCCTCCGCTCTTGTATATGTATATATATAGATATATATTTTAAATATAAATATATAGTTAGCAGAGAAATTGTCTGCAAACACCGCTTTATGAAGAGCTGTAAATGTTTGTCTGCATATTACCTTTAAATACGAGCTGTGATTCTGTTGCGCTCGGATTTTTATTCATGAATCAAACGGCTTCCCCTTTTTTCAGAGTGTAAGTCACGTAATGATCCGGTATCAGAAAAGACGTCATCAGGCCAATTCCTCCAGGAACATAATAACAATTCTCATCTTTCCTTACAGATGATCCGATCAGAGTCATGCGTTTTCTTATAAATATACTGACATACATATCCCCTCCCCCCCACCCCCCATCTTATTTCCTCACCACTGATCCATTTTTTCCCATGTTTGTCAAACATGTTCCCATTTGATAATACAGGTGACAGAAAAAAAAGACATTTTCATTTTATATGACAAAAAAAAAAAAAAGTTTAAAGCAGAAGCACTTTCACGAGTATACAAGCTGCCTGTGAACGTATGCTAGCAAATACGCACATTACATGTACTGCACAATAAATACTGAATGGGGATATGCCTGCAGTAGATACGTATGAACACAGCACGAACAATGACATCAAATATACTGATCTGTAACAGTATGATCAGGTGCTGGTGAGTTTTCATTAATACTTCATTTTGAAACTAGATAGCCATTGAAAGATTGTACTTATGCCTTGATCATCTCACAATGTTTATTGAAAGGAGCTGTCCAGTTATGTGGTGCTGAACAGGTGATATTGTTAGTTAAAATACTGTAAATAGATTTTGAATACGTTCACAAGAATATTCAAACCCCCAAACCTACTAACTTTAAGTTCACAATATATTCGATTTCGCTTTATGTCCATATGTGCCTATTTTAATTATTTGAGTTAATGTTATGTTCACATATTAGTTATGTAGCCCGTTTGCAATGAAAGCTGTATAATGGTAAACTGCTTTTCTATTCCCTTTTCCATTGACTATGCTCTTAGCTATTAATTCAAATAATTATGGTGGCAGAGAATAGATACATTATACATTAAAAGCTAATTTAGCATGGTCCTCTTCGGGGAATCCCTGTATTAGGAGATATTAGTAATACAGAACTTCTTTTTTTTTTTTTTACTGAAAATGACGTGGGATCATGACAATTACGTGGGAAGAGAGACCACCGAGAACTCCCAAGAGGACTTATACTTACAGCAAGTTGTTCTAGCTGATCTAGTGATTGCAAAGTCATTTTCAAGAATATGGAAAGATGATTAAAAAAAAAAGTGTTCAATACTTTCTTGTCATCCAGATACCACTTGAAAAATGTCATGATTTACTAACATACTCTTCAGATATATCCAGTAAAATACATGACACCGACCTCAGTGATGTATATCTATACCCGACTGACTTTCTTTTTTAGGATGTACAGCCTAGGTATGTACTTCACACATAGGGAACTTATTGAGGTATTTTATATTTTCAGTCGTTACCATTGCAAATTATATTCCATAAAGGCAAAGTTCATTTTAATCATCGAGCTGCAACTGACAAAGTACAATGCTATAATTGTTCAATTGTGACAGAACTGCTAGCACTTGTAGGAGCATTATAAGTTACATCTTTAAGCAATGCTCAACTTTCTTTTTAAACGATTTCCGAATGACTGCAATATTTGGGAGAAAGAAGAAGAAATCCCGGCTTTATGAACAAGCGAGGGAAGAGTGCCACCATCTGGGGAATTTCTAGTATACATGTATTCGTCTGTGAGACAAAGATGTTGCGTTCGGTAAAGATGTAACTGATACCCACCACCAGACAGTATGACATGTAATAATGCAAACACACATATACATGTAACCATAAGTATGGTTTATTATTTATTCAGAATCCATAGCATAATGTTATTCTTGGATCCTATGATAGAGAATATACAAATGTTTCCAAAGTCTAGGAATTTTAAATAATACTATGTGCTGTGAAATACCTGCATTTCTACCAAGAAGTGTTTTGTATATTAAGTTGATATCAGTATGCCCAAAGCATTTTACAAAACCTGTGAGATTTGTCTGCAATTACAAGAAAAGCTGTGTGAGACTAAATCCTATAAATCTTGTGACTGTGCTGTCTGGACCTTCCTTTTTGTGAGTCATTTCTTGTAAGAAATTTGATTTGCTGCAGTGTCATCCTTGTGAGGGATGTTAGTGTAAAGGGTATTGACATCCAATTTGACTTTGATGGAGTTAGAGGTAGGTTTGCCAATTTATTGCACTCTTCTTATAAATGTCACCTTGTTCCAAACAAAGGGTGGTGTCTATTAGACTTTAAATTAATTTTACAAGTTAGATATCGTTCAATACATTGCTTCTAGAGGTGCCAGGAATGTACTGGTCTGCCATGTGTTGTTGCTCCCACTGAAAGCAAATGTGAAGGTTCATGGGGGCTGGAACTAGGGCTGTGCAGAGTGCAGCTGCAGCACCCCTATTTTGTTTCACATTTTTACATTATGGTAAATATATGCATGTTATTGATTTCGTACATACAGCACCCCCACCCAACAAAATAGTTCATGCACTCCAGGGGAGGTTACATTTATTTTTGACCAAAAATGAAAAATATATGAGTTTTCTGTTGGCTTCTGGTGTTGTGGCTTGTAGAGTTTAAATTGACTGAATAAATCTGGAGATATTCTCTTAAAGTTTATTTACTATATACCATAGATTAAAGATGCACCCATTATTTGTTTGCAAATGTTGGCATTTCAAACTAGGTAGTAAATAAATGTCAAAACATTTAAGCAATCTGTACATTCAAATGCAATCAATGTAGAGGATTTTGTAATCATCCCTAGAAAATTGGGTAAAAGGGTCTTCTAACCTCATGTTTATTCTTCATTTTGTGTAAATCAATGTGAATCCCACAAACACCAAAATCCATTAAGAAATGTCAAATTAAATATAAAAGGGAATTAGAAGAGAGGTTGCCATGTGGTAGTTCATCCAATTTGATTGGTTTGATTTACCACAATGGCTAACAACTACTTGTTATGTGCAGGGCCATCTTAACAACATTAGGGGCCCCTGGGCAAAGCAGTGCACAGGGCCCTGCCTACACTGTCGCTTCCACGCACTCACTAGCAGCAGCAGACACCGGAAGTGCTGCACTGCTAGGCTGCGAGCGGTTGTGACGCGAGCCGGGATGCTGGGCGGGCGGAGAGCGAGCGGAG
Organism: Ascaphus truei; assembly: GCF_040206685.1. Lineage (NCBI taxonomy): Eukaryota > Metazoa > Chordata > Amphibia > Anura > Ascaphidae > Ascaphus > Ascaphus truei. Next base: position 135,482,217 of record NC_134484.1, on the reverse strand, counting down.
CCGGGGTGCCGGGCGGGCGGGCGGAGAGCGAGCGGAGCCGGGGTGCCGGGCGGGCGGGCGGAGAGCGAGCGGAGCCGGGGTGCCAGGCGGGGGAAGAGCGAGTAGTGTTGTCAGGTGGCTTGTCCAAAAATACTGGACACAATGGTGAAAGGTGCGACGCACTCAAGAATCGTTGGTGGGGAAGAATGTTATTTATGAATGACCTGACTTATGTCATTTGTTCTAAATTTCACTCCAAGTATTCACCAATTTGCACCAATTTATATTCTATTTCGTAAAAAATCTGGGGAGGAGTCTTGGGAGGGAGCACCCTTCCGAGGATTGTTTTAGGAAATAGAGTATGAAATAGTGCAAATTGGTGCATGCTTGGTGTGAAATTTAGAACAAATGACATAATGGTCAGATCATTTATAAATAACTGACCTGCAGTCATACTGTACATGGCGAGCAATACTGATCTTACTGCTCCTCCCACAAATTCCAAGATTGTTGCACCCCCTCCTCATCCTCTCTCTCTCCCCCCTTGTCCTCTCTCTCTCTCTCCCCCCCTTGTCCTCTCACCCCATCCCTCTCTCCTCTCTCCTCCTCTCTCTCTCTCCCCCACCTTGTCCTCACACCCCCTCCCTTCATCTTCTCTCATCCCCCATCCCCCGTCCCTTCATCCTCTGTCACCCTCTCCCTTCATCCTCTGTTACCCCCCATCCCTTCATCCTCTCACACCCCTCCCCTCATTATCAGTACAGTAGCTTTCAAATTTAGACTTCAAAATCCTGCTTTAAATTACATATTAAATCATGCCATTGAATAAGTAACCTGCTCTGCCTTCTTGGGGATGATCTGTAAGTGAGGCACGTTCTATAGTGCCGGGCGCGTGCTACGCCGTGCGCGTGCAGAATTTTAGTTGGCTGACGTCAGTCAGCCTTTCTATACAAGGGCCACGCGCGCAGCAGGGAGAGGGGAGCCGACAGACAGCGGCGAAGATGAGGAAAATCATCTTTTCGCGCCGCTACCGGCACTGAATGTATGTATATGTGTGTGTGTATATATGTATGTATGTGTATGTATGTATGTATGTATGTATGTATATGTGTGTGTATATATGTATTCATGTGTATGTATGTATGTATGTATGTGTGTGTGTGTGTGTGTGTGTGTGTGTGTGTGTGTGTGTGTGTGTGTGTGTGTGTGTGTGTGTGTGTGTGTACAAATCTAATACATTTTTTATTTTTAACAATGATTTTTTTTTATAATAAATAATAAATTACACAAACACACACACAAATATACATACACATACACACATAAACACACACATAAACACACACAAACACACTCAACACTGTATACTTACTCAACATACTATACTTACGAAAAGCATGCGGCACGTGCACGCGTGTTCGCATAGGCACACGCGGCCGCACGCAGTATATAACAGCCCTTAGAGTGCTGCAGAGATTGCAATGCTGTTGTGTTGAGACCTCAGTTATGGAGACTTTCTGAGAATTTACAATGGTGGTTATTTTTACAGTAATAGATCTTGAACATGGGAAGACTGTTAGTATAGTAAAAGAGAAGTAAGGGTGAGTGAGCAATTAAACAAAGTTGCCAGTACTGTATGTACTGTCTGTCACCACACACACACATGCACGCATGTGCACACGCACACGCACACGCACATACACACTGAGATACACACACACTGAGCCACACACATATACAGACAGGACACAGACAGAAAGACAGACACACTCAGCCACACACACACACATTCACACACAGATACACACACTGAATCACACTGAGACACACACATATACAGGCAGGACACAGGACACAGACAGAAAGACAGACACACTGAGACACACACACACTGAGACACACACATACACTCACACACAGATACACACACAAATACAGACAGAAAGACAGACACACTGAGACACACACACACTGAGACACACATACACAGATACACACAGATACACACACTGAGACACACACATATACAGACAGGACACAGGGCACAGACAGAAAGACAGACACACTGAGACACAGACACACTGAGACACACACACACACACTGAGACACACACACATATACAGACAGGACACAGATAGACAGACACACACTGAGACACACAGACACGGCCTCACCTCTCTGCTACATGCTTTTCCTCCGCTCTTTGGCCCCTCCCCCCAGGCTCCTGCCACCTCCCGATTGGCTAAATTACACAGCAGCAACCAATCAGAAGCTGCCCAGCCCCCTAGCAGCAGCAGCCCTGCTCTATCCCATGTCCGGTATTATCTATGGGGGAGGGGGAGAATTGGTGGGCACGCATGGGCCCCCGAGCATTGCTGTGGGGCCCCCGGGCACCTGCCTAGCGTGCCCATACGTTAAGACGGCCCTGGTTATGTGATGTGACAGGCACCAAAGGGCTCCACCCATCATTGATGGAGAGACCCAAAAATGTGTGAAATCTTGCTGCACACCAAAATATCAGATAAAGAAAATATACATTTATCGGTGCTCCTTTAGTCCTAGGGAAGACCTGTATTTCATCCAGAATACTTCAAGTAAAGCCACTTTACTTAGAAAGGCCAACGGGCCGAAACATTGTTGTTTATGGCACAATAAATTATTTTTTTCATTCAAATCTGGGTGCCCTTGACCATCTATTTACAAACGACAAACTTGAAGATTGGCATTCTGGTAAGAAGAATGAAGAAAACAATTCAATTTTTACGTTTTTCCAAGGATTATCCATAGAGGGTTATTCTTCAAACAAGGTTTGAGTAGTAGAGCTCAAAAGTATGCTGTGAGAACAGAATGTTTCTGGGTTAGTTCAATGCTACAGCTGCTGCCCTGTATAGCAGTGGTGGTGGGTTTTGATCCTGTTGGGTCTGACATTAGTATCTCCTTCATCCCAAGGGCGCCTAGAATGGTTGGTCTTAATTATATATTTAAGATATGTGACTAATTTAAAACTACTTTGTATGAACCTTCGTATATCTCCCAGGGCACCTCAGATATGTTTTTTTTAGCATATACAGCTCTGCATAATTTATTTGGAGGGCGGTTTGAGAGGACATATACATAACCAGAGATACAATTATGTTAGGACAGAACACCCCCCACCCCCTCAGAAACATGCAGATTGTTCACCAGAAAGATTTCTGATTCTAAAAATATACACTACATGTATATATATACATATGTAGTGTATATTTTTAGAATCAGAAATCTTTCTGGTGAACAATCTGCATGTTTCTGAGGGGGTGGGGGGTGTTCTGTCCTAACATAATTGTATCTCTGGTTATGTATATGTCCTCTCAAACCGCCCTCCAAATAAATTATGCAGAGCTGTATATGCTAAAAAAAACATATCTGAGGTGCCCTGGGAGATATACGAAGGTTCATACAAAGTATTTTTAAATTAATTTTATATATATATACATATATACAAACAAAAAGTGCGCAAAAATTATATATCAAACTGTGAAATTAGAGTATACCGGATGCTGCCACAATGTATAAGACACACAGAGCCAAGAATGTATAGAAAAATATAACAAAAGGCGCAAACCAATACACTGTGCTTGCAATAAAAACACACAAGTGGATATACACTTTGAATGTCCAGTAATAGGAGGGGGATGGAAATACCTAAATTAAAGAAAGAAGAGCCAATTTGGTGAAGTACGTATATTTAAGAGATCTCACAACGCAAGCACTGATCCTACTTATGAAGTGGTAGATAAAATAGGCTTGTCGGTACAGAAACAATCTTTAGAAGCAACACATGCAGTTGAATTTTGAACCGGATCCCACCCACGGATACAGAGGATGCCGTCTGTCATCAGCCTTCAGGTGTCTTTGAATGCTTGTAATCAGATTCCTCCTCTCCTCGGTTACTTGATATCGCGATGCTTGCACGCTTGTAGTACACAGATGCTGCTGACATTGTATATGTTCCGCCGACACTCCTCAATCAGTGAGGATAAGTAAAAGTTCAAAAATGCCTTTAAAAAGGCATATGTCAAGTGAGTCCGTTTACTGTAAGAACTCTAATATTGTAAATCAAAGATAGCACAATGCCCTACGCGTTTCATCTGGGAGGACTTTGTCAAGGGACCCTCACAATTGTACTGCTAGCACTAACACTAATTTCTTTGTGGCAAGCCACTAAGGTAATGAAGCTACTTTTATTATTATTTTAATTACATAAAATTAAAGCAGGGTTTCTCCGGTGCTGAATCGCATTCAATGTAACCCCAAGGACCCCCTTCTTCCCAAGATAATTTTGCCCTGGTATGGGGTGCCAGTATCTCATGCAAGTTTAAATGTCCCGGTCACGTTGGCCGTGATGCAGGAGAATTAAACTTGCTGGAGATACTGGCAACCCATACTGGTGCCTGTAACTCAGGAAGCAGGGAGTCCCAGTTGCTGAAATTAATGTGGTTCCGCTCCGGAGACAACCTGCTTCAAAACGATTTAATTAAAATAAAATAAAAATATTGCTATCGCCTGTTAGAGCTGTGAAGGTATAGGGACCGCTTCTGTCTGATCTCACTGAGCAGCTCTTCCAGACTGGTGCAACCCCGTAGGATTAACACAGCAGGAGTCCATTCAGAAGCAGGGATTCCCTCTGTGTTAATGCTGATGGGCAATTCCCCCTGCTCTGCATTTAGCAGTGATCAGGACGCACTTGGTCTGCGGTTGAACAGCTCATGTGCGGGGCAGGGCGACAATAGATCTGACTGCAACTGTACACTGTCCGGTAATGTGGGTGTATCCGTATTTATACCAAAAGTAATTATTTTTTTTACCAAATGTCCTTTTGGAAATTATTCTAAAAACTGTGATAGCACCGTATATGGAATATATATGGAATAAGGGCCACAGTCTCCACAATACATTAGCATTATAAACAACACGCACACAGCATTCTGATTGGGAGCTAACCCCGGGACCTGAATAAGAGACAGTACAGTACATCAGTTCCACCACCTCATTAAGCTTCAACAGTGAGGAAGGAGAACATACAAATTAACTCTGCTCCTGGTTCACTGCCCTCAATGCCTAGGCAACAAGAATTGTTATATGGTAAACATGTTTTTTTTACAGAACTAAGTATTATAGGAATCATATTACCCAGACTAATCTTTGAGTTAAGATGCAATTGTTATGACACAGCAGGGAGAAAAGGGATTTACACACATAACTGTTGCCAGATTCGATCCAACCATAATAGTTACTGCAGTAAAAATCTACTCTTTGAAAGAGGGAAAGTAAAAATAGTTATTTATAGGGGAAAACAACTAAAATGATCTATTGTGTTTTTTTTTTTTTTTAAACTAAAATTACTATTATCATTAATTTTTAAAGCGCCAACATATTCTGCTGCGCGGTACAATGGGGGGTACAGATATTTGATAATTACATAAACAGATAAGGAAAAACATGTACAAACAGATACAAAGAGGTAACGAGGGCCCTGCTTGTGAGAGCTTAAAAAATTCCATTACACTTTGATACATTAATATAAAGCAACACAAAGCCAAAATGACACATTTTTTATCATGTTTGGAACAATACTCCGTTTTTTTTTATTTGATACACATGCCCCAGATTCTCAAATCACTATTTCAGTCACTGATTAAGGCCTCTATGCACAAAGCGCTGAAAAGATTTTTATCGCCACAAAATGCCTTTGGTATTCAGTAAGCGCCGATAATTTGGCCAAATCGGTATTTTTTGTCCCCGATAAACAATTATCGGCAGGCGGCTGGCGATAAGCCACTTTTCGGCACCTTTCGGCACTTTTTTAAATCGGCTGTATTCTAGTAGCCCCGATCCTGTTTTCGGTGTTTATTGGAGCAGATCGGCAGTCCCGAAAAGCCATTTTTTCAGCAAATCGTCCCGCAAACTCAAAGTTGGCGGGTCGGTGGGGAGAAGCATCGGCAAGGGCGACACTTAGAAAAAATCAGGCCTTTTTCCTGTCTGTGATTGATGCCGGGGGTCTCCGGAGCTGATACCAGCACCGGAGCCCCCCGGCATGCATCCGAGGCAGGAAAAATGCATGTAAAGCCCACTTCATTACCTTAGCGGCTAACCGCTAAGGCAATGAAGGGGTTAACCCACTGTGCCAGCTTTATTGTGGGTAGCGGTGGTGGGTGAAGGGGGTATTTGGCCCTTGTTGTTTGTTTAGGGCTTGCGGGGGGGTTGCAGGTGCACTTAACCCCTTCACGACCGTAGCAGTTAATACCGCTACGGTCATGAAGGGGTTAAGGCAACACGCGACCCACCCGCAAGCCCTAAACAACCACCGTTGTGGCTAATACCCCCTTCACCCACACCCGCTACCCACAATAAAAAATAATCACACACAGCAGCCACACACTAAATAAATAAATCTAAATAAATAAATGAATATAAATATATATATATATATATATATATATATATATATATATATATATATTTATTTATTTAGATATATTTATTTATTTATATATAGTACCCCAACAACCCCTATAACCCCTAACATACACATATATGCACATCAATGATACTATAGGCCGGCGGGGGCCCTCGGGTGTTTACCCGCAGGCCTGCAGTAACAATTATGTGCCCCCCCAAATTAATGTAAAAACACATACATACTTATAAATAAATAACCCCCCCCCCTTAACACATACAGTATAGTAATGGGCACAATTACTATTATCCACAAATGGATAATAGTGAATTTGCCAATTTTAAATATATAAACACCAATCAATACATTAAATACATATAGCACTCACCCATGTCCGGCTGCCACGATGAAGGCCATCCTCATCTTCATAATGTTCATGCCCCCCCCCCTCTGCTGCAAAACAGACACAAGAATGAAAACATCCAATGTTATGTCCCCTAACCCCTTAATCACCATAGCGGTTATTAACCGTTACAGTCATTAAGGTGTTAACCCACCCTCACCCACCACTAGGGAGGCCTACATACCCTCCCACACTAACCCCCAACCCCGTGAGGCCTAACAACCCTCACACACTACCCACAAGGGAGGCCTACCCACATACCCTTGGGGCCAATACCCCCTCCCCCCACCCCCAGTACATACAATAAAAACAATACACTGCCCCACATTAAACATCATTATATTTATTAAATACATTACCCACCCCCTGTGCCCCCCCATAAATATATGATTTTTTCTTTTACATACAGGGATCATACCCCAGCCCCACGGTAGGCCCGCGGAAGTCTGGGAGCCCCGGGTCAAACCCACAGGTGTCTGCGGGGCCTCGGGTGGTTCTCACGGGGGTCTGGGGAACTCACGAGTGCTTACTACGGGTCCGCGGTGCCCCCACGGATGTGGGACCACCGGTTCATCCCCGCACCTACAGGTCCGCGGTGCCCCCACGGATGTGGGACCACCGCTTCATCCCCGCAGGTGTCACCCGTGGAACCACCAGCTTGATACCCGTGAGATACCCGAGGAGACAGCAGGTGGTTCCAGAGGTCTCATGCAGAACCAAGAAACCAACCCTGAATGTAAAAAAAATAAACCTGGGCTACATTATATACATACAACCCCCCCCCCCCCCAACACCTACAGTACAATAATGTGCAAAATAACTATTATCCAGATAGGGATAATAGATTATTTGTCCATTATTAAACACATTAACTAGCATATTAAAATAAATAAAGTACTACTGACCTCATCAATAAGAAGCCCCCGTCGCCAGCAACATCCTCGTCTTTCGTTGCCCACAAAATAAATAGCCAATACATAGCCAATACATTGCAATTACATTCAGATATCAATGAACCCCTTAAACACCTTATCGGATAATAACCGCAAAGGTAATTAAGGGGTTAAGCCACACTGGCCCGATACCCACCCTTCACCCATTCATTTGTTCAGTGGCTTCATCATGCAACTATATATATATATATATATATACAGAGAAAGAGAGAGAGAGAGAGAGAGAGAGAGAGAGAGAGAGAGAGAGAGAGATATGCACACACATGATGAACCAATATACAGTACAAATAAATGTAGAAGGGTTATCAAAAACATGCTGTACTACAAATACCACTTCTCCATACAGACACACTACAATAAAATCCATTTCCTTTAATAATCCAATCTGATCTTAAAATCAAAATCCTCAAATGCCAATCAAAAGCCACAAATGCCACTGAAAACATTGCATTTACATTGTATACTCTGATTGGCTCTAGTATACCATTAGACAGAGGCTTGGGGGGAGAGCGGATGTGACGTCATTAAAAGCCTGTCACATGGTACTAGAGTCAATCAGAGTAGGGATAGATTTCCCACGCTCTGATTGGCTACCGTACCATGTGAGGCCGGCCATGTTTCTTTTAATGACGTCATCTTAAAGGTAATTGAAGCAAAGCCATTCTGATTGGCTGTGCTTTCATTGCCTTTAAGTGACGTCATCATTTTTTTTTTCTCGGCCAAAACACATGGTTTCAGGCCCGTGGGAAGCATGACGAAAATGTGATGTCATAGGCCTTTAAAAGCCTATGTCGTCTCATTTTGAAGGCAGATGCCGAGGAGGAAGGACCTCCTACAGAAGAAGAAGGCCAGGGCATAGCCGTAGAAGACATGAAGACCCCGGAATAGAGCCGCAGATTGAAGAAAGAAGAATACAGATGAAGATGGATTACAAATAGAAGACCCGTGGATTGTTTTGGATTTTTATTTTAATGTTTATTATTTTATGGTTTTTTATTTTATGGGTTCCCGTGCATGGTGGATTGGTTCGAGAGTAAGCTGTTCAACGGGAGTCGGTGAGTGGGTCAAGTAATGGTAAGGGAACTAAAGAAATTTATTTTATTTAACTTGTTCTTTTTTTTAAAGCTTTTTTACATGTGTATTTATTTATTTTTGGTATATCATTTCTTGCCACTGTATGTATGTATGTATGTATGTATGTATGTATGTATGTATGTATGTATGTCTAGATCGATATATACATACAGGGTAAGAAATGATGTTGTTTTAAAAGCTTGATTTGCTGTGTTTTAAATTATTTTGGCTTTGCTGCTATGCATAAATGTGTGTGTCATGTATTTTAAAATTAGATAGATGTAATTTTTGCTATTGTATGGTGTACTTTAGGTCAGGGTGAGGCTTGCATTTGTATATTGTATTCTTGTTGGTACGTATATTTTTTCAGAGGATAACTTGTTCTGTTCAATGATTGAATTAGTTAATTGTTTAATTGTTAGGGATGGAATGTAAATTGTTTAGGGATTTAATTAATGAATGCTAATTGATTTGTGGTTACTGGATTGGTTTAAATAGTATACTTGTTTGGATGTATTGGTATTTTGTTTGGAATATGTTATTGTTAACATTCATTTGCAGAATGTATATGGTGCATAGATTGCATGCATCATGTATACAATGTAAATGCAATGTTTTCAGTGGCATTTGTGGCTTTTGATTGGCATTTGAGGATTTTGATTGGAAGATCAGATTGGATTATTAAAGGAAATGGATTTTATTGTTGTGTGTCTGTATGGAGAAGTGGTATTTGTAGTACAGCATGTTTTTGATAACCCTTCTATATTTATTTGTATATTGGTTCATCATGTGTGTGTATATATATATATATATATATATATATATATATATATATATATATATATATAAATCTCTCTCTCTCTCTCTCTCTCTCTCTCTCTCTCTCTCTCTCTCTCTCTCTCTCTCTCTCTCTCTCTCTCTCTCTCTCTCTCTCTCTATATATATATATATATATAGTTGCATGATGAAGCCACTGTACAAATGAATGGGTGAAGGGTGGGTATCGGGCCAGTGTGGCTTAACCCCTTAATTACCTTTGCGGTTATTATCCGATAAGGTGTTTAAGGGGTTCATTGATATCTGAATGTAATTGCAATGTATTGGCTATGTATTGGCTATGTATTTTGTGGGCAACAAAAGACAAGGATGTTGCTGGCGACGGGGGCTTCTTATTGATGAGGTCAGTAGTACTTTATTTATTTTAATATGCTAGTTAATGTGTTTAATAATGGGCAAATAATCTATTATCCCTATCTGGATAATAGTTATTTTGCACATTATTGTACTGTAGGTGTTGGGGGGGGGGGATGTATGTATTGAATGTATAGGCCAGGTTTATTTTTTTTACATTCAGGGTTGGTTCCTTGGTTCTGCGTGAGACCTCTGGAGACCACCTGCAGTCTCCTCGGGTATCTCACAGGTATCAGGCTGGTGGTTCCACGGGTGACACCTGCGGGGATGAAGCGGTGGTCCCACATCTGTGGGGGCACCGCTGACCCGTAGTCAACGGGGAAGAACCGGTGGTCCCACATCCGTGGGGGCACCGCAGACCCGTAGGTGCGGGGTTGAACCGGTGGTCCCACATCCGTGGGGGCACCGTGGACCCGTAGTGAGCACTCGTGAGTTCCCCAGACCCCCGTGAGAACCACCCGAGGCCCCGCAGACATCTGTGGGTCTGACCCGGGGCTCCCAGACATCCGCGAGCCTACCGTGGGGATCCAATTGTGGCCCACGGGACCCAAGGAGACCACTGGGGGCCATGGCGCTTGGCGGGACCCACCAACAGGCCTCCAGAGCCTGTGTGAAACAAGTTGCTGGTACCCTGTAGGTCTGTCAGGTGACCCGCCAGCCCGCCGGGGACTCGCGTGGGGCTGGGGTATGAACCCTGTATGTAAAAGAATAAATCATGTATATATGGGGGGGCACAGGGGGTGGGTAATGTATTTAATAAATAGAATGATGTTTATTGTGGGGCTGTGTATTGTTTTTATTGTGGGTACTGAGGGTGGGGGGAGGGGTATTGGCTCCAAGGGTATGTGGGTAGGCCTCCCATGTGTGTAGTGGGTGAGGGTGGTTAGGCCTCACGGGGTGGGGGGGTTGTGTGGGAGGGTATGTAGGCCTCCTGAGTGGTGGGTGAGGGTGGGTTAACCTCTTAATGACTGTAGCGGTTAATAACCGCTATGGTGATTAAGGGGTTAGGGGACATTACATTGGATGTTTTTATTCTTGTGTATGTTTTGCAGCAATGGAGGGGGCATGGCCAGGATGAAGATGAGGATGGCCTTCATCGTGGCAGCCAGAAATGGGTGAGTGCTCTATGTATTTAATGTATTGATTGATGTTTATGTATTTTAAATACACATGTATGTATGTATGTATGTTGTTTATTGCAATGTTTATTGGGGGCAAATGTCCCCAATAAACATGCTATTCTGCCTTAACCCCTTCATTGCCTTAGCGGCTATCCGCTATGGTAATGAAGCAGCATTTATGTATTTTAATTATATTGTGCGGAAGCAGGGGTTCTCCTGAGCTGAACTGCATTGATTTGTGAATCAGAGACCCCCTGTTTTCCAAGTTACAGGTCCCAGTTTGGGGCATCGGTTACAGTGTCGCCGCCATATTTATAGCGGGCACGGCACGAATGGGATGCTATAATGATGGCGGCGACACTGCCACCTGATGACACATACCGGGGCCTGTAACTCGGGAAGAAGGGGGTCCCTGGTCCACAAAGCAATGCAGTTCAGCTCAGGGGACCCCCTGCTCACAGTACACTATTATTAAAAATACATTCATGCTGCTTCGTTACCATAGCACATAGCTGCAAAGGTAAGGAATGATTGTTTATTGATATGGGTCTTTTATTCATAGTGTAGATGTGCAGAGGGTCTCCGGAGCTGAACCGCTTTGGTTTTAGGTCCGGGGACCCCTTGCTTCCCGAGATACAGGCTACTTTATGGGGTGCCGGTATCCCTCTGCTTTGTTTACATTCCGCGGTCACGTGTTCGGGACAATGAAATACAGAGGGATACCGGCACCTCATAAAGGGGCCTGTATCTCGGGAAGCAGGGGGTCCCCGGACCTGAAACCAATGCAGTTAAGCTCAGGAGACCGCCTGCACATGTACACTATGAGTAAAAGTTGTTCTGATATGTTTTTATTTTGCCGATGTTTGCGCAGAGAGAGCGGCGGGTCTCTCTCTGCTGCAAACACATATCGGCAGAATGGCCTATCGGCAGGTTATCGGGAGCCAGGATTTTTTATCACCGGCTCAGCGGCATTAAGCTTTCGCAGAGATTCGTCAGGGATCGGCATGGATTCGGCCCTTACTGAATACTGCGAGGTCAAATCGCCAAAATCATGCCTATCGACAACACTTGCCAAAGAGATTTTTTCGGCGCTTAGTGCACGAGGCCCTAAGTTTGTCTGTAAGTGCATATGATTAGTCAATTCAGTTTTAAATATCTCTATTATTGTGATTTAAACGTACACATTTAGGCTTTCTACCATTGCAACAAAATCAACAAAACTGCTAAAATACATGTACTTGCTAACTGTTACCTACCCTGATGAAAAAAACAAACATTTATAAAGTCTAATGTAGGTTAAAACAAAACAAACAAATAGTAGCACTAAATTAGTTAGTAGTGGTGAGAAACAATATGAATTGTGGTAAGGAGATAGTGAATAATATTATAATAATTATATAGTGACAAAAAGTGTTGATAATATGTAGCAATACTATACAACAATACTCAGTGATAACAATACACTATGAAAAATAAAATTAAATGTCAATAGATTACAACCAGTTCCACAGGATGGTAAAAAAAAAAGAGATGAAAGACCAATTTCAAGCAAGCAGATCCCTTGGAGCACACTGCAGCTTCTTGAGTGGTTAGCCAACCACAAATGACCTACAGACAGAAAACAAAAAAGAAGTGCAAGCTCATTGCATAAATCTGTGTGCAAACAGGGGATTTATTAGAAAGAGAAGTCCAGACTTTAGGACCTTCACTTACAAAAGGGTTAAAAATAACAGGCATGTAAGAGGTAATATTCTATGCTGGAGATGTTCACCATCAGGAGTGGGGGTCCAAAGCTTTGTAGCTTGATACTTTTGGAAGAAAAAAGGCAAAAAAGGCAGTGCACTGCCCAAAACCAGAGGAGGCTCACAAGTACTTTATAAGGGTTTATTCCATAAGAGGATCAAACATATCCCCAGAGAGCAACAAAGAAAACCACACCAACGCATTTCGGGCTGTGTGCCCTTTCTCAAGGTGTTTTAAGATACTTTTGGACCTGGTTGCAGCAACCAGCAGCTCCTACCATGGGTGATAGTACACCATGTGATGTCCAATTGTAGGTATACGGAGCGGTTCCCCTAGTCCTGCAGCATGTAGCATGTAAGATTCAGCTGGATGTTCACAGTCAGCTGTTAGCCTGCAGGGGTATCCTGCACTCCTCTCGCAACTCCTCAATGGGGTGACATCACATCAACAACCTATGTCCCAACGCGTTTCTGTAAGGAATCAGGGAACATCTCTCTCAAAGAGGGTTCCCTCCTTACCTGCTGCTTTACAGCACTCCACGGCAGCTGTCCCCAGCTCACTGTGGTCTCTCTCTTCACCCCCTGTGAGACAAACCCCCGGCCGCGTTACAAGCGCGTGCGCACTCAGGATAGTTCTAAGACTCACGCGGAGTTAGGCTCTGCCCCCCGCTTGTGCCACATGGACGCTCGGACACTGACCACTCTCCTGGCTCCTACCCCTGACCAAAGCACTCAGATTCTGACCTCTCTTCTGGCTCCGCCCCATGACCCGGCAAGTACTTTTCTAATCCACCTTCTCAAACCCCGACCCGGCATTCCAGACCAGCCGCCTACCAGGCCTGCCCCCGCTGACGTGGGTGCATTGTGTCATATCTTCCCACCTCAGTACCGGGGTCCGGCTTTGTTCGTGGCGAGTGCAAGCGTTACAGTTTCGTGACGCTCACATTCATCTAATGTAGGTTAATTAACAATTGCTTCTTAGGAAGTTAAGTAAGTACAGTAGACAATGACAATATACACGGTTCTCCTATTCTGCTAAAATGGTTCTGTATGTTTCCCTAACAAATCTTCTTGTTATGTGGAGATCCTTTCCAATGTCTTACTAATTGGTATGGGAGTATAGATTATTGTACACTAAATTGCATACACCTTGATGTAAAAATTTCCCTGTTAACTCAGTGAGATGTATTTCAAGAATGTCCCTTGAGACACCGCATAGGACATGTTTTTGCAGTAATACAATGCATAAAGTTATACAGATCTTATCATATAAGTATGACATTTGTCAAAAATACCATTTAATTTGTATAGCGTCAAAAAGGGAGATAGTAAATTGTCTATGATTTTCTCTTTACAAGCCATTATTATTTATTTAGTTATTTATAAAATGTTTTACCAGGAAGTAATACAATGAGAGTTACCTAACGTTTTCAAGTATGTCCTAAGCATAGAGTTAGAATGACAAATACAGTAATACATGTTTACAAATACATAGTTACAAAAGTGAACAGGGTATACATTATATACAAGAAATTGCATGCACAGTAAGAGATAGTATATATTATAGGTGTATGTAACAGTTACAGACCAGATTAAAATGTGAGGCAGCTTTAGATTTGAAAGAACTTAGACTGGTGGTGGATGTGAGAGTCTCCGGTAGATTGTTCCAGTTTTGGGGTGCACGGTAAGAAAAGGAGGAGCAGCCGGATACTTTGTTGAACCTTGGGACCATGAACAGTCTTTTGGAGTCAGATCTCAGATGATAAGTGCTGCATGTGGTTGGGGTGAAGAGCTTGTTCAGATAGATGGGTAGCTTGCCAAGAAAGTATTTGAAGGCAAGACGGGGAAGATTAACTTTGCACCTAGACTCAAGTGATGACCAAACTAGTTTTTTGAGCATTTCGCAGTGATGTGTGTTGTAGTTGCATTGGAGAAAAAACTGCACATTGAATTGTAGAGGGTATCAAGTTTTCTAAGGAGGGTTTGGGGTGCTGAGCCATATACTATTTCCCCATAGTCGATAATTGGCATCAGCATCTGCTGTGTGATATGCTTTCTGACCAGCAGACTTAGGGAGGGTTTGTTCCTGTAAAGTACACCTAGTTTGCATAGGTTCTGGATGTCAGGGTATCAATGTGCATCCCAAATGTTAAATGGGAGTCAAACCATATGCCCAAGTATTTAAAACTAGTAACAGAAGTTAGGGTGGTGTTAGCGTTTGTTCTGATCTGGAGCTCAGTCATTGGAAGTTTTACAAATTTAGCCTGGGTCCCAAATGCCATTGTTACAGTCTTGTCAGTGTTTAAAAACAGTTTGTTTTGCGAAATCCAATTTTCAAGTCTTAAAAAGTCAGATTGAAGTATGTGTTCAAGGTCGGAAAGGCTAGGACTGTGTGCATATAAGATTGTCATCTGCATACATGTGTATTGAAGCTCCCTTACAAGCTGTAGGAAGATCATTGATGAACATTGAGAAGAGCCTCGAGAACCTCCACCAACCTACCCAACACTTGGAGGAATAATAAACATAGGGGCAATCAGGATAACATATCTTTATTTGCCTACGGAATCAACTTTGTACACAAATATACATTCTTTATTTCCATTTTGAACCAGAAATCTATCTTTGGGATGATTAAGAGGAACACCAGCCACTACAGGTTGTGAAAGAAGAGGAGTAGCCATAGTGGAGAAAGATGAGCAGTCACTATACTGTAGAATGTGATTAGAACAAGCAGAATGAGAGCTGAGCTTAGCACCCTTTTGTGATTCTAGGTCTTAGATGGACAGTTCTTACTATTTAAGAGCAGTGGTTATTAAACCTGTCCTCATTGTCCTGAGTAAAGATGTCCAACATTTTCACTAAAATTCGCAGACCAGGAAAACATTGCTATTTGTGAACACAATTGTAAAAAAAAAATCGGCACACTTCAATGTGCAGATGACATGACTCTAAATTCAGGTCAGGGAGTCCTTTATATACTGTAATTTTTTTTTTTTAAAGTGGCCAAAATGGTGAACTGGTGGTAAAATTGTTGCAACCTTTTAAGCGCTGTGACCTTGAATTTTTGAATTTAATATAAAATATTACAAGTTACATCTCAGACTCTACAGGCCTCAGTTAGCATGTTAAATGTTAAAGTTCATGACAGTACAATTAGAAAAAGACTGAACAAGTATGGTTTGTTTGGAAGGGCTGCCAGGAGAAAGCCTCTTCTCTCTAAAAATGACATGGCAGCACAGCTTAGGTTTGCAAAGTTGCATCTGAACAAACCACAAGACTTCTGGAACAATGTCCTTTGGATAGACGAGACCAAAGTGGAGATGTTTGGCCATACTTCATAGCGCCACGTTTGACAAAAACCAAACACAGCATACCAACTGTCAAGCACGGTGGTGGAGGGGTAATGATTTGGGCTTGTTTTGCAGCCACAGGATCTGGGAACCTTTCAGTCATTGAGTCGACCATGAACTCCTCTGTACACCAAAGTATTCTAGAGTCAAATGTGAGGTCATCTGTTTCGACAGCTAACGCTTGGCCGAAATTGGGTCATGCAACAGGACAATGATCCCAAGCACACCAGCAAATCTACAACAGAATGTCTGAAAAAGAAAAGAATCAAGGTGTTGCAATGGCCCAGTCAAAGTCCAGACATCAACCCGATTGAAATGCTGTTTCGACAGCTAATTCTTGGCCGAAATTGGGTCATGCAACAGGACAATGATCCCAAGCACACCAGCAAATCTACAACAGAATGTCTGAGAAAGAAAAGAATCAAGGTGTTGCAATGGCCCAGTCAAAGTCCAGACCTCAACCCGATTGAAATGCTGTGGCTGGGTACCTTAAGAGAGCTGTGCATAAAGAAATGCCCACAAACCTCAATGAACTGAAGCAACGTTGTAAAGAAGAGTGAGACAAAATTCCTCCACAACGATGTGAGAGACTGATAAAGTCATACAGAAAACTATTTCTTCAAGTTATTGCTGCTAAAGGTGGTTCTAGAATAACAAATTGATGTGATAAAGGCGCTCAACGTTTGATCCCTTGTATGATTGTAATAAACATATGAACAATATGGGACATAAGGGTATGTGAGAGAATTGAAGTAAAGTCCTCAAGAGAACCAATAATCCCTAAAGGGCAAGAAAAAGGCTAAAATAACCTAGCTCAAGCCCTCATTGGGATGGTTTCTGGACTCACAATAAGTATTCAATAATGAATAACACTCACAAATCCCCTTTTCCAATGTCCTATAGAGACGTGCAGCCTGGTAGAGAGATGCTGGTCTCTGGAAGCAAATAGGAAAAAGAGAGAAAACCAGCGCACTGCAAAAGTGGGTCCCAAGCAAATGAATAGTAAAAAATTTCATAGAGGGTCCAGAAAACTCACTGTTCAACACAACTTTTATTTTGGAAGCAATCACTTTTTTATTAACTCACAATTATTTTTTGTTTGAGCACAAGTTTTATTTACAATCCAAAGGCACGGCTATGGGGACAAGTTTTGCCCCCTCTTATGCTAATTTATTTATGGGGTGGTGGGAAACACATTTTATTAATAGTTGCACTAACCCCTTTAGAAACAATATTATTTTTTATAAACGTTTTATTGATGATTTAATTTTGATTTGGAATGGGGATATAAGCACTTTAAAAGCTTTCTTTTTGTACATCAACACCAACACTTATGATCTAAAATTCACTTATGATTTTAATATTCAACAAATTAAATTTCTGGACCTCCTACTATACATTGATGTTAATCAGGAAATTCAAACTAATACCTTTAGAAAGGAGAACTCACGGAACCTCTTTCTTAGAGCAGACAGCTGCCACCCACGCCCCTTGATCTCAGGGATTACCAGGGGACAGTTCCTCAGATTTAGAAGGAATTGCTCCTCTTTGGAGGGTTTTCTATCTCAATCTGAGGAACTGAAAAAAAGATTTACTGATAGGGGTTATGAACCTAACCATTTACAAGTTACAATTGAAGAGATATCCAAATTGGAAAGGGCCACCCTGGTGAACCCTAGAGGAACGGTGGAGAGAGGGAGGGTCACTGACAAACATTCAACTAACAATAAAAATTCCATTGATAAGAATTCCAATGTACCATTATTTATTTCTCAATATAGTAGGAATAGTAATCAAATCAAGATGATCTTACGTAAACATTGGAATGTATTATCAATGGACTCTTCATTGAAAGATAGTCTCCAACCAGGTCCTAAATGTGTATTTAAAAGAGCCAAAATTATAGCCGGATTTATATCTCCTAGTGATATTTTTGCAGAGGACCTAAAGAGGAAAGATTTCCTTACTAAGGGATCTTATCAATGTGGAGCTTGTAACGTGTGTAGATATATGGCACCTTCCAAAAGTTTTTCATCCGGCAGTTCACAAACGAAATTTAAGATTGAAAGTTTTCTTAATTGTAATTCTAATTTTGTTATTTATTTACTCTCTAGTGGCTGCGGGATGAAATATGTAGGAAGAACTACACGCATGCTAAGAGTGAGGATACAGGAACATGTCAGACTTATCAAAAAGGGCGACTTGATACATCTAGTAGCTAAACATTTTATGGAATGCCATAGTGGAGGTATAAAAAACTTCAGCTACTTAGCTATAGACAAAGTTAAACATAGTGAAAGAGGGGGAGATACAATCAAACGTTTAGATCGTTTAGAATCCAAATTAATTTTCTTGTTGAATACAAAAGCCCCTTATGGTATCAATGTCGAATGGAATCTTGTTCATTTCCTGGGAGAATAGGATAGTCAATAGATTATTCATTTTCATTTTTATTGTAATATTAAGGGACCCTTTGCATATATTGCATTTATTGCACTTATTGCCTGTATCTATATGGGATTGAGATAGCATTTAGCATAGATATTAGCAATGTTTATTGTGCTAATGTATAGTATACTGCATGCATAAAAATATTGTATTGATCAAATATGGGAGATACAAATACTTTTGGTGCTATTGAAAAATATTTATAGAAGAATTATTATTCATCTATCATCCCTTTTATTGAAATGGGATAGCAAAGGTGGGATTTTTGCATCTATATCATAATCCTATTTCTTGATTTCTTTATCAATACTAATAATTATGTGACATGAGACATGCATGGGTATACATACATGTATTCACTTATTCATTTATAATCTCTAGCTTTAAATTTCTACATTTCTGTATATCCGTGTTCATTCCTCTCAATGAAGTTTTTGTGTATCCTTTGAGCAAAAGCTTGTGGCTTGAATTGCATTTTGAATTGATAAGTCAAGTGACAATGATTCTTTGCATATTGATAGAGATTATATGGAAATAATGCAATTAGTGATGATTAACCATTTTTCCGTCATTTATGCAGGGAACCATTGATATCTTGTTATTGTTATTATTTCTTTAATTTTTAATTTTTCAAATTGATATAAAATACTGCACAGTTTACAATGGAGGTATGTTCATTTAACATGTGTTATCTAACGTGTTTTTTTTTTTCTGTATATACACATTTGTGGACAAAACGAGTGAATTGTCTTTTTAATAAAGTTATTGTTTATTGATATCACTTTCCTATGTTTGCCCAACAACTCAAGGGGGGCGTACCCACTGAAGGGATTTATCCCATTGGTCCCCTATGTCTTATGGGTAGTTCTATTTCCCCATGACTCCTGTGTGACGCGTCACTAAAAGGGGAGGAGCCTGAGCCCGGCAGTGACCTTGTGGGCCCGACCCTGATGATAACGTAGAGTGGAGAAGTTCTCTCTGCGATCACCGGGGGAGGGACGCCATGGGGATCGTGGTCGTGCTTACCGGGTCTCCCTTTCTACAGACGGCTGAACGCGAGGTAGGAGGGGATTAGTACATGCTCTCTTAGAGGTTATGGAGTCAGTCGCATCATCGCGTCATTGCGTCATCACGCATTATGGGCGTGTTTATGACGTTAGTTTTTTGGCGCGAAAATAGGAAATGATTATGTGTATATAAAGGCAGTGGTGTATAGATGTTGCATACTCCTTGATAAAGTGTATGTATACACAAAATGCGTAGGAGGGTGTTAACCTCCACTTTTAGATGGATTAAATAAAGAAGATTTTTACTATTCATTTGCTTGGGACCCCTGTAATAGGGGACTTATCCCTGTTCAGGTAATGTGCCTCTAATCCAGCAGTGTGGTGGTTAACTGCTGGTAGTCAATTAACAAAACACCACCTGCCTGATTAGATGGCTTAGAAAGCCTGTCTTTTGAAACAGGAAGTGAGAACTCTTCAGCTGATACCTGAGCTGAACTTGGAGACACACTTGTCTTGAGCTCTGCCAAAAGAAAGCAGAGCTGCTTTCAAGACACAGGGAAAACTTCTAAACCTGTATGCTGACCAACCCTGGAGACAAGGGAGCTGAAGCAGGGACAGTGAAGATTTTCCCTCCAAATCACAAGGAACAGATAAGATTTTCATTCTTAAAAGACTGCTTATATCTGCTTATTGCATGCTATGTGTTTGGGGTTGGGAGAATTGCTTAACTAACGGAGATGTGAATTAATTGCATAGGAGTTCACTAGAAATACTCCCAAGTGAATAGAAGCTTTGTTCCCCCCCCCCCCCCTGTGTTTGGATGGATTTCCTGATGAAAAGGAAAAGGCACAAAAAGGCCTTATTATAATTTCACATTATAAACGTCTCCAAATTGTGTACCTCTGTGAACGTCCGTCTACAACCCCCTTTTGCAGTGCGCTGGTTTTCTCTCTTTTTCTTAAAGGTGGTTCTACAAGCTATTGAATCATAAGGTATACTTAGTTTTTCACACATATCTTCTCCGTTTTGGCTTTATTTTTGTTAAATAAATCATGACACACTGTAATATGTCATGTGTTGTTGTTCATCTGAGGTTGTATTTACCTAATTTTAAGACCTGCTAAGGAACAGATGATTGTTGTTTTATCCTGATATGTAAAACCATAGAATTCAATGAGAGTGTACTTTCTTTTTCATACAACTGTAGGCCAGAACCAGGTCCCAATTCAGAGCCAACCATTAAATATTAAATTCATATGCAAATGAACCTGTGTTCCAAGTTACATAGTAGATGAGGTTGAAAAAAAGACATTTGTGCATGAAGTTCAACCTATGTTAAATTTAGACGACAGAAACTTATAGTATATTTGTATTTACAGTATATTGATTATGAGGAAGACAAAGAAAAACCTCAGCGAAACATTGTCCAGTGATGTCACATATGGTAAAAGCATAAATTCCTTCCTGACTTCAATAATGACAATCAGATTTCCAGCTGGATCAACATCCTTCCCATATTTGTTTATTTGGTATATCCATGTATAGCTTTCCTTTTAAAAAGATTCCCAACCTTTTTTTGAAGATACTGTATCTATTGTATCTGCCATCACAGTCTCCATGGGTAATGAATTCCACATTGTAACTGCCGTTACTGTTATGAACCCTTTCCTTAGTTGCTGGTGAAATCTCCTATCCTCCAACCTAAAAGGATGACCCCATGCTGTTTATACTGCCCTTGGGTTGTTCTTTTCAAAGTTCCTTGTGTTGACCACAAATATATTTGTATATCGTTTTTATATTCCCTCTTAGACGCCTCTTTTCTAATATAAACAAATCTAATTTATCTAGCATCTCCACTTAAGTCAGATTTTCCATCCCTTTATTAATTTATAGTATTGGCATTTCATTGTATGTATTTTTGTGTAGCCCCCTTTCCCCGTAACTAAGGGACAACATCCGCTGATGATTACCTGCGTGGCTTACAGGAGGCCTAGGTCTATGCCACTGGGAGCCTGGGGTGGTCTCGTTTCTATGATTACAGCTCCTCCAACTGGGAGGTATCCTAGCGAAGTTGGATATCACCTCACAGGAACCAATACAATATTTATATAGAAACTGATGTTTTATATAGAAATTGATTTATATAGAAACTGTCACAGACCACAGGCTACGCACACCGCGTGGCGTTCGTCACCGGTGTACTACTACTAAATAGCTAAGTGCTACTGAGGAACCGTCCCAATCCACGGGCCTTCCCTGCAGCAGTCACAAGCTGATGTGAGTCGGAACCTAGCTGGGATCTGTGGGAAGATCTTCCCTTGTCCCAGGGCTATTGGCACCCTTGACACTACCTTACCCCTTGCTGTCCTGCTTCCAACTGGTGTGGTCCCTTCATTTGTGCCAAACTGTACTATCCTGATCCCGTGGATCCTGCAGCCCTGTTGGCTGTGCTGCCCCACCTGATCAGCAGCCCCTGTGGCTGCAGGGACATGTAGTCCCGTGTGGAGTCTGGCTAATGGCCGTTGCACTGCCTGCTTCCTTGTGCATGAGCAAGACTCAATCGCGCATGTGCGAAGATTTAAGATTGCCCCTGCCTGTGCCGCCAATCAGCGCGGAGCACCATGGCACTCGACACCTCACAGCCATCCCTCTCTGCACACCGGAGTTAAGAGGGGACACGGCTACATCTGTATGTATGTATGTCTTTATTTATATAGCGCCATTAATGTACATAGCGCTCCACAGCGGTAATATTCGTGACAATCATATAAATAATAAATAATATAAATAACATAAAGAGGAGAAATGCTTCAGACTTAAATGTAACATTTAGGAAAAGGAGTCCCTGCTCAGAAGAGCTTACAATCTAATTTGTTGGTAGGAAGAACGTACAGAGACAGTAGAAGAGTGTTCTGGTAAGTGCATCTGCAAGAGGCAAAGTTATTTATGAGGTGTATAGTATCAGCCATGGAGCTACTCATATGCTTCCTTAAGCAGGTGTGTTTTGAGGTGGGTCTTAAATGTGGATAGAGAAGGTGCTAGTTGGATACTGAAGGGAATAGCATTCTAGAGGTGTGGGGCAATCAGTGAGAAGGGTTTAAGGCGGGAGAGGGCTTTAGATACAAAATGGGGTAGAGAGAAAACATCTTTCAGCAGAATGCAAGAGTTGGGATGAGGTATAGCTAGAAATTAAGGCTGAGATGTAAGGAGTAGCAGAAGAGTATAAAATCTTTAAAAGTGGGGAGGAGAATTGAGTGTGTGATACGGAATTTGATAGGAAGCCAGGAGTGGGATTTCAGCAGGGGGGACGCTGAGAAAGATTTTGGAAAGAGTAGAGTGATTCTGGCAGCAGCATTTAGGATAGATTTTAGGGGAGACAGGTGAGAGGCAGGAAGAAGGGACAGCAGGAGGTTACAGTAGTCGAGACGGGAGAGAATGAGGGTCTGTTTCAGAGTTTTTGCAGTCGAGCAAAAGAGGAAAGGGCGTATCCTGGTAATATTGCAGCGGAAAACAACAACAGTTTTTTGCTACCTTTTGAATGTGAGAAGAGAATGTGAGAGAGGAGTCGAGTGTGACCCCTAGGCAGCGTGCTTGGGCTACTGGGTGAATGATAGTTCTTCCAACAGTAATGTGGAAGGAGGAAATAGGTCCAGGTTTGGGAGGAAGTATGAGGAGCTCTGTTTTTGCCATGTTAAGTCGACGGAGGGCCATCCAGGATGATATAGCCGAGAGACATTCAGAAACGTTGGTCTGTACAGCAGGTGTAAGGTTACATAGTTACATAGTTACATAGTAGTTACATAGTAGACCAGGTTGAAAAAAGACGTACGTCCATCAAGTTCATCCAATTGTAAATTTAGACAACAGATACTTTTTTCTATACTTACTTATTGATCCAGAGGAAGGCAAACAAAAAACCCCAGTGTCATATTATCCAATGATATCTCATAAGGGGAAAAATAAATTCCTTCCCGACTCTAAGAATTGGCAATCGGATTAATCCCTGGATCAACATCCTTCCTATGTATACTTATTTGGTATATCCCTGTATACCTTTCTTTTCTAAAAAGATGTCCAACCTTTTTTTGAACAAATCTATTGTATCTACCATCTCAGTCTCCATGGGTAATGAATTCCACATTTTAACTGCCCTTACTGTAAAGAACCCTTTCCTTTGTTGCTGGTGAAATCTCCTTTCCTCCAACTTTAAAGGATGGCCCCCGAGTCCTTTGTACTGCTCGTGGGATGAATAGTTCATTTGAAAGCTCCTTGTATTGTCCCCGAATATATTTGTATATAGTTATCATATCCTCTCTTGGGCACCTCTTCTCTAATGTAAATAAATCTAATTTAGCTAGCCTCTCCTCATAAGTTAGATTGTCCATCCCCTTTATTAATTTGGTGGCTCTTCTCTGCACTCTCTCTAGTTCCATAATGTCTTTTCTAAGGAGTGGTGCCCAACAATTGAAAAATTGTTAAGATCATCTTTCTGGCCTTTTTTCAAACTAACCCTATTTTGCATTCAAACGTTAACACGCCCCTTGCTAGTTTCATCATTTTAATCAGTCTCTCTCTTTTGGTGGTCTGTTTTGGGGGTCTTATAGTCCAAAGTCCATAATATGGGCAAAAAATTACACTGATAGATAAGAAACCATTACCACTGCAGTTAGGTTCTATGTAAATGGTATATGGCATATCATAGCACAACAAATTAATTGACAGTGACATCTCTCAAATAACAATTCAGGCTTTAGTTTAGTTGAAATGCTTCATTTGTCATAGCCAGGTGATTTTTCAGTGACAAAGAAATATTCTAAAAAACAAGATTCTGTTCTCTTGATAAAATATTGATTTTTAACAGTCTAAAGTAAACATTCGCTATTCTAAAATTACACACAGAGAACCCACAGGAAGCATTAACACAGTGATCAACACTTATGTGTGGTCTATATCTATAACACAATAAACCACACAAAAAAACATTGACATGTTATTTGTTATTGAACACTACAGAGGTTAATGATATATTGGTCTTAAAGCAAAATTACTGTACTATTTGTAAATAAATATTTGTAAATAAATATAATGAACAGAACAACTTGACAATACTGTATAGTGAATGTTAGTTTTAAGGTTCCCATTATAGAACTTGTGTACAAAACAGCACCATATTATATGAAGAAAACGTCAATGCTTTATCAAGAAATGTATTTGTCTCTAACACATCCGGTGCAATTTCCTCCAATTTTGCAGAAGGGAACACTTTATACATAGCACCCACTTTTTCCTGTTCCCTTTCGATTTATTTCTAAGGTGAAATAAATGTAAAGCTTTAAAGAGAGCAAAGAAAACCATCATATTAACCACCCCATTTAACATTTGGGTTGCACATTGATACACTGATATCCAAAACCTATGCCAAACTAGGTGTACTACATAGGAACAAATCCTTCCTAAGGCTGCAGGTCAGAAAGAGCATCGCACAGCAGATGCTGATGCCAATAATAGACTATGGGGTCACAGTGTATGGCATGGCACCCCAAACTCACCTTGGCAAACTTGATACCCTCTACAACTCATATGCCGCATTGTCCTCTAATGCATTTCCAAAACACATCACTGCGAAATGCTCAAAGAACTAGATTGGTCATCACTTGAGTCTAGGCGCAAAGTTAATCTGTGTTGGGAGCGGTTACTTTGTGTACCCCATACAGCTAATCAGACAATTTGTCAGGGAGTATTATACCCCTATACATTACAGCAGCCTTGTTGTAAAATTAATAGGGATCTTTTTGAGACACCTTGATCTCCTTGTTTGTTTTTGTCTGTTATTACCATTTCTTTGCACCGGTTGTGTTTTGATCATTTATCTTATTTATTTTCACATAGTGGCGAGCGGTTTATCACAAGTTATATATGCAAAGTTAATCTCTCCTGTTTTGCCTTCAAATACTTTCTGGGCAAGCTACCCGCCTATCTGAACAAGCTCCTCACCCCTACCACATTTAACCTGGAGAACTTTCTGAGCCTGCTGTTTGATGTCAAAAACTGTGTCCCTTAGAACATTGAGAATGCACAGATATATGATCAAACATGGGATCAGGCAGCTCCAGCTAGGTTTACCACATGAGAAACCTAAATCATAAATCTGGATAGATAGATAGATAGATAGATAGATAGATAGATAGATAGATAGATAGATAGATAGATAGATAGATAGATAGATAGATAGATAGATAGATAGATAGATAGATTATATACATATATAAAAATAGAAAGAAGAAGAAAACGAAATGCATTGGGCTATGCAAAGTGACGTCCCGTTGCACTCGACAGGATGTGAGCACATCATGACAATGAGCAGTTTGTTCTATGTGTGGATACACTATTTATGCTACGTTTGATATCATACATATCTTTAAAGTTATGAATACCATCATCTGGACTTTTGTTTGACGTCTGGATTACCATTGCTCCTTCATCAGTTCCTGCCTGTTCCGCGAGTTTGGCATCCTGTGTCTTCAAGAGATTTTCTCTTTATGTGAAGTATTTTCCTCCCCTTGTGAGTGGGATGTTCTTGCGATTTTATCATTTTATTAAATTGATCTTTTACAGTATCACGTTATGGAACACGCATGTCTTTTCTTTCTTTTTTAGATCACTTCAAATAATGTGGTTCATCATCCATTGAACCTTTTAAAATCTCCTATCACTCACTGTTTGAATCTCACAACCAGATCTTCTTGGAAAGATCACTTAACCTTGGGACTGGTCTGGACTTGTATTATTTTTCATATTTTTATTGTTTGTTTCACAGTGTAGAAAGATCTCATGTGATTCAAGAATCCATTTTGTCTGTGTTGTATAAACCTTGGTAATTACAGGATTTTGAGTTGTAGTGAAATTCTACATAGCATACTGTAGCTTATGAGTCTGGGATGTGATAGGAGTTAAGACAGTTAAATCAGTATAACAAGAGCATCTTTAGAAAGTAAGAATATTGGTAGGATAATAAAGAGGGTGTTTAGATATAAAGAGTAGTTAATCAAACTGGAATGAGGGAGGTTCTTGAGAACAGAGATTGATAGTATGAGTAGAGATCTCACAATATTGTCTTACAGATAAAAATTATAGGGAAACATGTCTAAAACATAAGAGCTTAAGACGAAACTATGTTTTCTTGTGTCAATTAATAATAATTGATATGTATATTTTTTGTTAGAAAGAGGAGTAACTGCTACGTACATATGGTTACAGAAAAAATGGTATAAGGTTTTGCTTAGACAAAGGGGACTTTTCTAATAGCTTCGGTAACCAACTCATCGAGGATTTTGAGCAGTTCTCGCAAAGTTTGCAATGTTGCTATTCAAAAAGCCTCGATGAGTTGGCAAACTCGTACGGGGCCTGCATTTTTCCGCGAGTTCTCGCACCTGGCCAAGCTCACTGGGCAGGAGCTTAAAAAAATCAAAATAGCACCATTTAGAGAAAATAATGCTATACTAGTAGCCTCGAGAATCTCATTGAGGCTCTGGAATAGCGAGTTTCTTGAAGATCTCATCTCCCCAGCCCTAGGGTGGTGGGATAGGATCTGAGAGCAGGACTTAGAAATGAAAATGCCTTTTTTCTGCATCGGATTGAAGTCGAGAGTCTCTGGAGCTGATATGCATTAATACCAGCTTCTATCCAATGCAATGAAAATACATTTACAGGCAGCTTCATTTCTTTAGCAGCCAACCGTTAAGGCAATGAAGGGGTTCACTACCAGTGCCCATTTTATTGGGGGTAGCAGGGGTGGGTGAAGTTTGTATTTGGCCTATGGTGGGTGTTTAGGCCTTTTTAGGTGGTTGCGGGGGGAGTTAACCCCTTCATTACCTTAGCAGTTACTACCGCTAAGGTAATGAAGGGGTTACCCCTCCTGCTACCCACCTGGTAGGCATAACACCCACCATAAGCCAAATACCACCTTCACACTCCCCACAATAAACATTAAAACACATTACTAGCCAATACAACCATTCCTTGCCAGTGTGGTTACCTATGCCCTCAGTGGGAGCAAAGATAATACCAATGGCAATGAATGGACACCCCTTCGACCCTCAACAAGCATTACATTACAGAACAG
This sequence comes from Ascaphus truei, assembly GCF_040206685.1. Lineage (NCBI taxonomy): Eukaryota > Metazoa > Chordata > Amphibia > Anura > Ascaphidae > Ascaphus > Ascaphus truei. Next base: position 135,454,384 of record NC_134484.1, on the reverse strand, counting down.
TAATGGGCAAAATTACTATTATCCAGATATGGATAATAGCACATTTGCCAATTCAAAATAGAACATTATCCAGCCAGCATAAAGTAAATAAAACTTCTACTTACCCCTGCTAGGATGAAGGCCATCCTCAACACCGTCCTCAGTGTTCATGTCCTCCATGGGTAGCAACAGTACAATAAAAATACAAACTAATGGCCCCTAACCCCATAATCACCTTAGCAGTTAGTACCTGGATAGCAGGGGATGGGGGGTTAACCCCTTAATTACTATAGCAGTGGCCTAACACAGGGCAACTACCACATCCTCTATCCATTGATGGTCAAAGTGGTACATCATGCCCATATAATATGGGCATGATTAGCCACTATTGCAGTCAATGGCAACCTAAAAAATAAAAAACAATCACCAAAAATAAACAAGAATTTAAAAATAAAACAATCAACAAATATAAACCAAAATTAATAACAAAGCAAACACACAAAAAAATAAACAAATCAAACAACAAAAATAAGCAAGAATTAAAAACAACAATCACAAAGTAAACAAAAATAAAAAAAACAATCAACAAACATACAAAAGAATTAAACAAAACAATCAACAAAAATACATATCGATTAAATAAAAACAAGCATTTGCCAGAAAATGCATTGCATGTCACTGTATTTATCTGAAGCCCAAAAGTGCATAGATAAACACATTGGCAGTCAATGGGCAAGCAAAAAAAAATTAAATTTAAAAATACAATCAAAATACCTGAAAAACAAAAATTACATCCATTCAATGTTTTGCTTTCCTTTAGATGTCTTCACCATCTGATTTCTGATTAATCTGGAAGCTCTCGATCCGCGACGCAATGATCCTCAGCTTCAGGTAACTTCTTCTTTCTTCAATCTGCTGTATTTGTAATCCGTAGGGAATGTTGTCTCGTCATCTTTTTAAGCTCAAATGAGACGAGACACGCCTTATATAAGGCCTGTGATGTCACATTTGAGTGTCAGATGGTATAGCTCCATTCCGATTGGATGGACATGGTTATTTTTTATTTATTTTTTAAGGATTTGACGTCATCTTCAAGGGAGGTACGTCACATCCTTAAAACAAAATGTCTGCCATCACATCGTACTACAACCAATTGGAGTCTCCAATCCCGGATTGTCCCTGGTTGTTGTGAATCACTAAGGGATTTCTTTCCTAGTACAATCTTGTGCTTTCCTTTCTAGGAATCTGTCAAGCAATCAAAAAAGCTAAGATTTACTTACATAGTTACATAGTTACATAGTTACATAGTAGATGAGGTTGAAAATAGACGTACGTCCATCAAGTTCAACCTATGCTAAATTTAGACAACAGATACTTTATCCTGTATCTATACTTACTTATTGATCCAGAGGAAGGCAAACAAAAAAACCCAGGGTCATATTATCCAATGATATCTCATAAGGGGAAAAATAGATTCCTTCCTGACTCCAAGAATTGGCAATCGTATTAATACCTGGATCAACATCCTTCCCATGTATACTTATTTGGTATATCCCTGTATACCTTTCCTATCTAAAAAGATGTCCAACCTTTTTTTGAACAAATCTATTGTATCTACCATACAGTCTCCATGGGTAACAAATTCCACATTTCAACTGCCCTTACTGTAAAGAACCCTTTCCTTTGTTGCTGGTGAAATCTCCTTTCCTCCAACTTTAAAGGATGGCCCCCGAGTCCTTTGTACTGCCATGGGAGGAATAGTTCTTTAGAAAGCTCCTTGTATTGTCCCCGAATATATTTGTATATAGTTATCATATCACCTCTTAGACGCCTCTTTTCTAATGTAAATAAATCTAATTTAGCTAGCCTCTCCTCATAAGTTAGATTGTCCATCCCCTTTATTAATTTGGTGGCTCTTCTCTGCACTCTCTCTAGTTCCATAATGTATTTTCTTAGGATTGGTGCCCAAAAATGTACTTGGTGTATTGTTTTCAAATTATGCAGAGCTAAGCATATATGCACACGTTAAATGTTTGCAGCTTGTGCAGGAGTAGCCCCCATAAAAAAACAGACTATAAGACTGTTTTTCTAGTAAGTTGATGCTAATTGATCAAAATATGTAGCACATCTTAACTTTGCTGGCGCCACAAGTAAAAACATGAATTCTTGCTGCTCTGGGATGAGGTGCAGGCATGGACAGCCAAAGAAGCTCAATTTTATAGAATGGACTGTTTTTAAATAATGTTGACTCAGACACAGAGATGTTGGTGGAAAGAAAGATAAAATACAAAAATGTGCTAAGCACCATCACCTTAACATTCTACATTGCCTCACAGCTTCCAATTAAACACCTCTCACCCCTGCTCTGTAGGTGAATAAGAAACACGTATTAAGAGAGGTGAGTAGAGATGTGTGAACCTGTCTGATTTGTCAATTTCTGCAGATTTCAGGGGATTGTTTTAGTTAAATCTGTTTGACACACAAAAATCCATCTGCGATTGCGTACTAATCCAGATGTTTAAAAATCCAGTCGGATTTGAATACCTGAAATGTAGTTTTGACTTGTTACCTCGAAAGGCAGTCGTGGAGAGATTTCATCTGGCAAAGAAGAACCTGTCTGATCAACAAAAGTGACAAAGTGGAAGGCTGTTGGACAAATGTGGAAAAGAAAAAGCAAACAAAGTACCGTCTTGTACAATTGCCTTGATGATATATTACTGGGTTAATACTGGGTTTTATATCGAAGTATTGACCATAAACAAGATAAACCTTACTAAATGTCCCTTTTTGTTTTGTTTGAATTTGCAGATACCAAGACAAGGTCAACGGAGATCATGGGAGTATCCACCCCAATAAAAAAACCAGATGCATATCACTAGATGCCGGACCTAGCTCACCCTCCTCCTCAAACAGAGCTCATCACACTTTTATCAACCTCAAAATTCATCGCTTCCAGCTAATCTGACCTCGGACCCTTCTCAACCCACCTTGGAACTTGGCTTCCCCTCTTCAGACCCAGCTCACTACTCCTCAGATCCAGTGTGCCCCACTTGTGACCTAGCTCACCTCACCTTGGAACCACCCCCACCGTGGACCCAGTGCATCCAACTTCAGACAGAGCACACCCCACCTTGGGCCCAAAGAACCCCACTTCAGATTAAGGTCTCCAACCAAGGGCCAAGCTCCAGTCTAAGTTTAACTGATGCCTTGTTCAGTGATATTATTGCATAGTCAAGCGGTTTTCTGTTCGATAATTCTGATTATGGCATGTCTTGTACACCTGTGGCCAGACATGCTACTGGTCATGCACATGTACCTGAGCAGGACCAGAAAATAGACTCACTGGAGAAAACAATGGACCTCATGTTAGAGAGCATTGTCTATATTGTGAGGTATGTGGATATTCGCTTGAGGATAGACTATGGCAAGAGAGCCCACCACATGTGGGGGACGCATCTTGTGACCCCCATGTGCCTCACAGCAATACCCAGATACCAAAAAACCCTGACAGACTGTCTTGCTTAATCAGTGATGATGACATTGTGCCTATGACCACCTGCGGTAATTGAACCATGAAGATGTATCCCTTGTCACTGTGGATCCACTCCCTGACATCGCTCTTTCCATAACACAAAGGGAAACCTTGGAAAGATATGCTGCACCTATAGGTGACAACCTCATTGATCTGCCCTGTTCCAGCATCATGTGCCTTTCAAGCTTTATGCCAACTGAGCCAGAAAAGTGAATTTTGATGACTCCCGTGGTAAGAAGACTATTTGAAGGATGCTATTTCACAAGCTCTTTGGGTACAGTACAAACACAGTGCAGAAGAATTTAAGAAAGTCAAAGATACAATAAATGTACTATTGCGGCATCTGAAGACGGTTGGCTGGAATAATCAGTGATTAAAACTGGAAACTATGAAATTAAGGAAATAACTTTTAATTATTTGATTGGGGTTGTACTCTGTAGTAAAGAACGAGAGTAGTTTAGGTGTGCAGTTTAGTAAGTAAGTGATGTTGTTGGTTTCCTGCAATGCTGTAATGATGCCATTGTTTTCATTGTTGTCTTGCAGCAACACCTTTTTCATGTAGCAAACACCTCCAGCGGCAAAGAACAATAGTATTGTATCATTAAGGTAACTTCTGTCTTTTCTACAGTTCTTTGCATTGTCAATCCTGGGCGCAATAATTCCATAGGACGCACATGTGTTCCATTGGATAGGCATAGCTCACACATGCACAGCAGTGTAATTAAAGAACAATACAGTCTTTAAGTAACGTATTGGAACCTTTATTATTTATGTACTTGTATAAAATAATCAACATTGTTATTAAAATATCACTGATGTGCCGTATGTTTCTGTTCTTTACTTTAATAAATATGTCATCATTTTAATCAAAGGTTTCTAGTGTCTTTAGTTTTCTAGCATTGAAAGAGTGTATAGGAAGAAGAGGTGGTTGTGAGTGTCTTAAAAACAACTGCCACTTTTCTTAGACTGTACTATACAGAATGTGCATGACTGTAACAATAGCCTCAGAATACATTGAATTTAGCTTACCTTACATACTAGCATCACCTATTGTTAATTCAAAGAAACCAGGAAGCCACAAAACCCACAAGTCAGTCCTGGGCCCGTGACATGCAATGAAATGCCAAGGCATTGTACTTATGTACCCACGGTCACGGGAACAGTAATTTTTGCTACATCTACACTACCGACACACTTTATTGAAGTGTGGTCGGTACCGCAAGCCGGGAAATCTCCCGGCTTGCTAGTGGCCGCCCCTCGGCGTGCCGCGCGTCATAGACGCGCGGTCACGCGTCATCGGGAGCGTGCGCCCGCTGCACGCGTGTCCAGGGGCTCCCCGAGGGAGCCCTGGTGTCCCGCAATCGCAGGACAGCGGCAGGGGGTTCCGGGGGACCCGGCGGACCCGGCAGCGGTAGGGAGAGCGCCCCGATCGGAGGGCGCTCTTCCGCTGCTTCGGCGTGCGCCCGTCACACTCGGGCGCGCGCCAGGCTACTGCTGCGGCACAGAACGGGCAAATGCTCGAATAAACTGTGCCGCAGCAGTATAAGTGTATCAAAGTTTCTTTGCTCCAAATTTAATAGTGTGTCAGTAATAAGTTTGGAGAATGGTGATATGGTGTATTGGTTGAGATACAGCTTTGCCACACACACTTAAGATAAGGTTATGTTCATATATGCCTTTGTCAACAGGAATATTGCAACATATTAAATAAATATCCCAGCTTTCTATCAATTTAATATAAAAATAGGTACACTATACATA